>NC_080581.1:1860000-2122500 GCF_029962835.1 Magnolia sinica
GCAGGTGGAATCTCCCTTGGTGTATTAGGGAAGACTTCAACACAGTGAGATTCGTGCATGAAAAGCTAAACGGTGTATCATTTACAAGTATTATGCATGAATTCTCAGCTTAGGTGGAGGAGAATCATCTGATTGACTTTCTGTTGACTGGAAGCAAGTTCACGTGGTCCAATCTTCAGGGAAATTCGACAACGTCCGGGCTAGATCGTTTCTTGGCATCGACAATGTAGGTACAATGCTTTATGGATATCATGCAATGGAGCTTGGCAACAGCTGTATCTAATCGCAATCCTTCATTTTAGAGCCTTATGATGAGTCTTGGGGGCCAAAACCATTCAGATTTGAGCTTGGATGGTTGAAAGAAGAGAAATTTCTATGGAGGTTAAAGATTGGGCTGAGAGCCATGTCTAAGGGTGGGCTTGTCAACGGCTCATAATGAAGCCCAAACTGCTGAAAAGCAAAATCAAAGATTGGGCTAAATCAAAGAAGGCCTCAATGGAAGAGGGAAGGATAGACTGCTCAAAGCAATCAAGTGTTCAGAGGGGAAAGAAGAGACGGGTGGCCTGGAGGAAGATGAGGCTTTGGAAAGACTTGTTGAAGGTGTGACTAGATAGTATCCTTCTCCAGGGAGAAATAAAATGGAAGTAGAGGTCAAGGGCATTACGTTTCAAAGTAGGCAATAAGAACACTAAGTTCTTTCATGGCATAAACAATGCACAAAGAACAAACCAGATCCATTCCTTGTTAATCAATGACAAAGGGAGGAAGGGAAGGAGGATATTTGCAATGCAATCATATATTTCTACTCCACCTTTTTTCTCAGAGGAGGAATGGACTCACCTGCAATTGGACTACTTTCTGATGAAACGAATCCAAGAGCAGAGGATACCTGTCTAGACTGGATATTCCAAGAAGTACATGAAGCGATTAAGAGTTTGGGTAGTGACAAAGATCCTAGCCTAGAGGGCTTCCCTTTAGCTTTCTTCCAAGTGTTCTGGGGGCAAAGAAAGGGGATCTAATGGCATTTATGGAAGATCTTCGATGGGGACAAATTGTCCAAGGATTTGAAGGCGACATTCATTGCCCTTATCTTTAAAAGGACAAAGCAGAATGCTTGAAAGACTTCTGTCCCATAAGTACCATCTGAGGCCTGTACAAAATCCTTGCAAAGGTGCTGGCAAGAAGATTCCACAAAGGTCTCAGTAGAAGGAAGTCATCTAGCTCAGACCCCAACTCCATGATTAGCCAACCATATCTGCTTCAGAGTTTGCCTAGACCTCATAGAAAGGTCGAGAAAGATTCTAAAAAGCCTGGCAAAAGTATAGATAAGTCACTGAAAGTGGTAAGAGGCAAGAGTTGGTCATCTCATATCATTCTGAGAACCTCCCCTCAATCCACAACAGGTCAGAAGGTTTAGAATCTTCATACTGATGAAACCTGTTGGCCTCAAGGATAAACATAAACAATGGCAAGGAGGAAAGAGATGCAAGGCCTCAAAGAGCAGCTAGAGAATTGTGTTTTTAGTATCATGACATGGCAAAAAAAAAAAAAAAAAATCACTTATAGTGAAGATGTCAACTCCAACAATGAAGCATGAGCATCACATGGCAACTTAAGAAAATGCACAAGCACCACTCCCGAATTAGTAGTCATTGATGGGCATGACATGGTAGCTTGTCAGGATCATGAACAAGCACCAATCTGGAGAATTGAGTTGTTGCATATGAGCAGCATGGCAACTTGAGTAAGACCACTCAACATCAGAAATTAGTTATTAAAATAAACTTTGAGTAAAAGTCCGCAAGCACAATTTATATTCTAGAACAAAAAAGGAGGTATGAAAGAACGCGAGTTTCTGATTTTTCTTGTAAGTTTCATGTTCTACCCTATCTCCATGATTAAAGAAGTTAACTATTTTTCAGAAAGTCCAGCCAGATGGTCCCGTTGATTTGCTTACCAGATCAGATCTTCCACAAAAAAATACTCAATGGCCCTTCCATGTCTATAAAGATAACAAGAGCTGATAAGATTGATCTCGGACTAATGATCACCTACGAGTAGTTCAGGCATCACATGTAGGACTTCCGAGGCATGCATGAGGTGGGCCCACACCGAAGATCACGGGTACAAAATTCAGGCCAGTTCAGAGTCCACTCATATGGAGGGCCACCATGTATTAAAACAATGGCCTGTTTAAGTTAGATCCGCTGACAGTCTGATTCAACTTGCATATGTGGCTTGCTGGAGTGGACCAGCCTGATTTTTGTGCCAAGTGACCTCTCATGCATGCAGTGCATGTCCTACACAACCAACACATTGGCACATGAATTTGGGTGGGTTGCATGTGAAGTTCACATGCGGCATCAGTTTGTAGGTGATCATTCCTCTTAATGGAGCTTGTCCAGAGAGCAAAGAGAAGAACATAGATACCTGAATAGTCTCAAATTATAAGAACAAAGAAGCACATGTTAAATTGTCAATGAACTTCCTCGAAATTTCAGAAAGTGTGATTCAAGTGCTTATATTATGACCATGGAAGTCACCAAAGGTAATGCATGGAAGTCACCAAGGGTAAGGTGAGTATATCACGCATTGGTGAAAAGGAAACGAAAAATCACCTGGGTAACATAATTTCCATACTGGTCCTGGGCAAGAGAACAAGCAGATTGCAAGATCTCATCCACTATCCACTGACTTTGTTGATCATCAGTACAATGCTCCAAGACTCTCTATCACAATAAAAAAGAAGCAGATGCATTAGAAGATAATTTAAATAAGAGATGGAGGCCCCTCAACTGCTTTCTAGTATCTTGAGTTATTACCTGGATAACACGGCAGCCATAAGGATGTGTGGACAGTGTTGCAACTTCATCACGAAATGCAAAAATGATAAACCCAATTTTCTCTGTTGGCACACATTCAATGCATTTTTGTATAACATGGTTTCCATTTTGATCACGTACACATCGCATGACATGTCCATCAAGTTCCCGGACAAGCTGTGTTTTCTGATCAAGCTCAATAACTTCAAGTGCCTGCATCAAGTTATGATGCATGAAGAGAATTAAGAATATGTTACTAAGACTTGACCAATCTAGAAAAGGTAACGAAAAAATAGGGGCATTTGAACTGGCATTCTAGAAATTATTTAAATATGACGTCTTCTAAACCATAAATAAAGCATATGAAGCCTTCAGAGCATCTCCATGGGGCTTGTTTGTGAACTTGTAAAGCCCTGTTTAAACTAGTAGAAACAATTGTAGCTCCTCAAATCGGCAGATGATAGATACTTACAAAATTCCCTGATGTCATTAAAAAGCTGGAGAACAAAAGTGAAATGCTAAAATAGCTAAAAGTTTGAGGTGGTTGACTATTTATGTGCAATTGACATCAAGAAAGAGGCAAGGATTCAGAAGAGGTATATTTTATCTCTCTTCAAATGTCCAAAATCTGTTATCAATGCGTTGGAGAGATGTAGAAGGGACTTTTTGTAGGAAGATTCGGAAGAAAGCTCAAATTCCATCTTTTGAAATGGGAAGAAGTTTGCCAGCCAACAGTCTTTGGTGGAGTGGGTATTTCAAAATTAGAAGAGATGAATCTTGCTTTGTTGGGGAATTGGGTATGGAGGTTTGGGGCGGCGGGAGAGGCTAGGTGGAGGGAGGTGATTTCAAGAAAATATGGGGTAGAGGTAAGGGGTGGTGGACTAAGGCATCATCTTTGTATCGATCTTCATACTTGTGGAAATCAATAGCGTCCCTTAAAGAGAGTGTGGGACAGTATAGGTTTTCATTTGGGGGATGGTAAGAGAATCAGATTTTGGGAGGATAGGTGGGTGGAAGATGAGAAGTTAGGTGATAGGTTTTCCATCTTTAGCAGGGTTAGCTAGGGAAGTTGGGGTGAAGGTGAGTAGTTGTTACTCAATAACGAATGGAGATGTGGTATGGGGCACTGTCTTTAGAAAGAATTTGTCGGATGAGGAGATTGTAGATCTGGCTTTGTTGTTTGAGTTATTAGTGAAATTATCTCTGGTGGTTTTAGAGGATGATTCTATAAGGTAGTTAAAGGCTAAGTTGGGCTTTTTCTCAGTTAGATCCTGTTATCGGTTTTCTATGCAGAAGACGAGAGAACTACAGGATTTCTTCTACAGTTTTTCTACAGCATTATGGTGCTCCTACGAAGGTGGCGGCTTTTGGGTGGCTAGTAGGCAAGAATAAAGTCCCAACTATTGATAATCTTTGCAAGAGGACGATGATTCTACTAAATGTTTTCTTAATGTGTCTTAAAGATGCAGAATCAATGGATCGTCTGTTTATCCATTATGCATTCGCTAGGGAGGTTTCAGATCATCTTCTACAATTTTTTGGGATCATATGGGTGTTTTTGAACACTATTGTGGAATTTCTCATTGCTTGGCATTGGGGGGAGGGGGGAGGGGGGATGGGGAAATCATGGAAATTTTGTGGAGGCTAGGCATGTTAGCAGTCCCATGGACTTTATAGTGGGAAAGAAACGAGCAGTGCTTCAGGAACAAAAAGCGAGAAGTTTCTCAAGTTTTTAAATCAACCATTCTCAATATGAAGGAGTGGACGGAATGGAGTCTTTTTTTTTATTTGTCTCTTGGTGGGGTTGTTCTTCTGTATATTTTGAATTTTTTGGCTTCAGCCTTTTTTAATGAAATCTCATCATTGCTTCAAAAAAAAAAAGCCTTCATATCCCTTCACACCACCTCAATCCGAGTCCTTTAAGGTCTTCCTTTCATCCCCTTTTCAAGCCATTTAACCCCATTCGATGTCCTCCTAACCGGAGTTGTCTCCTATCCTCATGGTACATGATCAATCCATCTCAATCTACTCTCCATATGTATCTCTCATTCAAATTATACCTTGGCTACTTCCGATGACCAACTTCTTAATTAGGGTTGTAAATGGATACTCAAGGTACCTGATCTGGATAAGGTCAGGTCTACGCCCAAATTTCAAACCCATTTAAAAAATGATTCAGCACCAATCTCCTAATACCATGTGCTCTCTCTCTCTCTCTCTCTCTCTCTCTCTCTCTCTCTCTCTCTCTCTCTCTCCAAAATCTATTAATACAATGTTATTATAGATGTTTTTTTTCTAAATTTAAGAGAACACAAATTTTACTAAGAAAGGAAAACAAAACTACAACAAGGGGGCGCAGAGAGGGTGACCCGAAAACTATCCAAGAAACTCAAGATTACAGTCCCTTAATTTCGGAACACAAGAGGCCCATCCAATAATTAGCGACCTCGCCCTATGAGACACGATATCCATCGATTTGTTGACATTGTTAAAACATCTAGCATTCCTCTCTTCCCAAACAGGCCACCAAGTAGCTATCAATGCCATCCTCCATAAAACATACTTCACTTTTCCAAGCCCCATCCCATGCCAAGCATACAAGAAAGAGTTAACCGAACCCAACGAAGACCACGAGACTCAAAACCGGCAAAGCCCATGGGACTCGGAACCGGCTCAAGTGATCTGCCCATATCAGCCCCACGAAAGGGCAATGCACAAAGAGGTGATCCACCGTCTCCTAATCATGCATACACAAGATACATAAGCATCACCGTAGACCTTTTACAGAGGTTATCAATGGCAAGGACTTTCTTCCTTCCCACTAACCATCCAAATGCCACAAACTTTGGAGGGATTTCGTAATGCCACGCAAACCTAGTTGCCCCAGCCTTGGACTAGGTGTCATTTCCGCAAGTAAGGGAATAGAGAGATTTGACCAAAAACAACCCCGAGTTATCAACCTTCCACAACATCTTGTCCAAATCATTGCTAGATGGAACATAGAGGTGGATGCAATCTAAGAGAGCCGCGAACTCAACATATCCGTCACGAAGTAACTGCCTACAAGAGAGTTCCCATACAGTGTTGTCATGTGCGATCACTTAAGCGCATACCATGGCTCAGATTGCTTATGCCATGGCATACTAAATTATGCCATGATTATGTGATGGCATAATCGCATAATCCATGGCATACTTGGCATAATGGCCAACAATCAAGTTTCTTGTAGATTGTAATAAGTTGTAAGTTGTAAACTATATTGTTTGCATTAACTTGTCAAGATTCAAGTTATCAATACAATTTCTATATTTGTAGTTTTCAATAATTAATTCTAAGTGTAACTTGTTAATTATTTAAATTTGTTTTGTTATATATAATATAATATAACTCAACATATAGATAGCCTAATAGTCAAACTACAATGAAATAGGTAAATAAACCCAATCCAATCACTTGTAGTAATTATACAATTTTTCTTAACTTTTTAGAATTTTTTTAATTTTTTTTGAACCATTTTTTCATTTTTTTTTTCCAAAAAAAAAAAGCCATCCACCTAAGCGATCACTTATGCGATTATGCGATGCCATAAGCGATCAGCCCAGGCTGATGGCTCAAGCAATTTTATGCGATTAGACAACATTGTGCCCATAGAGTCACTCAACCAAAACGGGAAAAGCAATCTGCCACCAAGATGGAAGGGTCTGGAGCCAAACAGTAAATCCTAGAGAACTTGGACTTTAATGAAGAAGTTCCCACCCACACATCATCCCAAAACCGGATTCTTCCACCATTTCCCGATGAGAAACCAATGCCTTCCATAAACGCCGTTTTCACAGAAGAAACCCCTTTCCACATGGCCGAAGCTCTACAAGCTGACAATTCCCAAGTCCACCAATCCCCTTCAAAGAACCCATATTTACTTTTAACCACTACCTTCCAGAGCGCCCCATCTTCCACACCGAATCTCCCCAACCATTTGTTAAGCAAAGTTGAGTTCATGGATTCAAGATCCTTTATGGTTGCTCCTCCCTCTTCATACGACTTGCACACCTCGTTCCAACACAACAAGTGGAATTTCTTTTTATCCTTCACACCTTCCCACAAGAAATCTCACCTCAATTTCTCAAGCCTTAAGAGAACCGAAGCCGAGCATTTAAAAAGCGACATGAAATACAGGGGGAGATTTACCAAAGCCGCTTTAATGAGAATGATGCAACCACCAAGTGATAGGTATCTACTCTTCCGACTTGCAAGCTTCCTCTCAAATCTTTCAACAACCTTGTCCTAGCGTTCAAAGTATCGGTATCGCTACAAGTTTCGCTGGCCAGGAATACGGAAACAATATCGATATCGCCAATAATATCGTTAATAACCGGAAATGCAATGAAACATGGGAAAAACGGTGGAATTTTCAGCGCAACTCTAGGAGATGTCAAAATGGACATATCTACATATTTAGAAATTTATTTTTATTTTTTTTTTTAAAAAAAAATATATATATATATATATACATAACAAGTTTTCATTTAAATTTAATGGGGCCTTAAAAGCATGTGTTGTTGTAAGAAATCAGTCCAACCATCCCATTTAGTCTATTTAACTATCCAACCTTCCATCCAAACATCCATCAATATTGCAAAATATCTCTCAACGGGAGTTTCCTTCTTTTTCTTATGTACTTTTTATCGTTTTCTAATATATTTCAGTCACCTTTAATATATATATATATATATATATATATATATATATATATATATATATATATATATATATATATATATATTGCAAAATATCAACAACAGATGATATTTTACCAAGAAATCATCAACAATTGGAGAGGAAATGAAAGATTGTGGTCTCAATATCACACATGTTACAATATCAATAATATCGAGATATTATCAATATTACCAATAACAAATTGAACACTACACACAACCATGTGCCCATGAAAAAAAATTGAGATAAAAATTTACTATTGAAATATCGTCAATACACTTATGATACAAGCATTACCTAGAATTTACAGTCGAAAATATTGGCGATACATTGACACTATTGATGCATTGGCAATACAAATGACACCTAAAATTTACATACTTGAAAATATTAACGATTACATTAGCGATATTGATACGTTGGCGATACATAGCAATACATTGCTAATACCTAGAATTTATGATACTACCAGTGTTATCGGTATCGCTACCAGTGTTATCGGTATCGTTGAGCTGGAAATAAAGATAATATCGAAGATATTTCGATAATTTCGAAGATAATTCGAACATTGCCTTGTCCCGAAGGTGTTTAGCCGGTTTAACCATGCAAAGGGGTGGCCCGCAAATGTAGTTGGAAGAGACCCGGGCGGACACTCAAATACATCGGCTAGTTGATCCATCTCTTCGAGATCCATCAGCACTCCAAACATTTTGCTCTTAGCTATATTCACTTTTAAGGCCAGAAACCACCCCAAAACAACGAATAATCATTCTCAATCTATCCACCACGTTGGAAGAAGCATCGCAAAAGGGGAGTGTCATCCGCAAATTGAAGATGATGGGTGGGAAATGGCAGTCCACCCTCCACCTTGAAATCACTTATGAAGCCCTCCTCCTACCCTTTAGCAATCATTCTTCCCAAAGCTTCGACCACCATGAGAGAGAAACGAAGACAAAGGGTCTCCTTGGCGAAGGCCGCTTGAGCTTTTGAAGAAACCTTTTGGGGAGCACTTTAGAAGAATCGAGTAACGGGCCAATTTCACGCATTCTCAAATCCAAAGCCACCATTTTGTGCCACAAACCACACATTGCATCATACAGTTAAGAAAGCTCCAATCTACGTAATTGTAAGCCTTCTCGATATCCAATTTATAGACTAAGCATTTTGATTACCTTTTGTGCCTTGAATTGAGACATACGTGCACTATTAGAGCGCTATCCAGAATTTGCCAGCCCGAGACAAATGCACTTTGATTATCGAAAATGGCATTGCCTATCACCTTCCACAACTAAGAAGCTAGGACCTCCCTCAAGATTTTATAGGGCCCTCTAACAACGTTAATCGGCCTAAAATCCCTCGGAGACTCTGCACCAAAGACCTTAGGGATTAAGGCAATGAAAGATGCTCTGAGGTCATTTGATAAGCGGCCCCTCTCAAAAAGAAAAAAAAAAATTTGACATAAAAGTCATAATATCACCCTTCACCACCTCCCTTAACATTTGAAAGAAGGCCATCAAGAAGCCTTCCGGGCCTGGAGCTTTATCTCTTCCCAAAGCATCCACAGAACTTTTAACCTCTTCCTCTAAGAAGGGAGACTCAAGTGAGGTGGCCTCTTCACCCGAGAAGCATTTGAAGGACAAATTGTCCAGTCTTGGTCTTCTCCAATCCTCCCCCAAGAGCAAGTTCCTATAGAAGAGAACAACTTCCTCGGATAACTAATCTTTGTCTTTTATATGATTCATGTTCACCACTATATTGCTGATTTTGTTAATATATGTTTGTAAGTAGAAATTGAAGAATAGATGTTACTATATGTTTGTGTAAGTACAAATTGAGCAATATTAATTTATATTCACACACACACACCCTTCCTCCACCGAATCTGTGTTTGTAATCTTTAACATATCATCGTTCAAAAAAAAAAACATGAGTACATAAACAAAGAAAGAATTGCATAGACTACTGCAAATAATATCATGTACATATGGAATCTTTATTGATAACAACAAAAGAAGTTATAATACCCATAAAGCACAAGTGCATGAACAAAGAAATAATTGCATAGGCTACTGCAAATAATAATACCTTTTGAATTACCCGGCACCCATACATCTGAAGGCTCAAAGGTAGAATGCGGCCAGCAAGCTGATTTGCTAGTTCTTTTCTCTGCTCAGGGCTTCCATGCTCAAAAAACTACAAAGACAAATAATTAGGTGAACAGAGTTCATACGACCAACATGAGAATGAATATAGAGACTACCAGATCACCAGCCCCTGGTCATTATTTATTTTTATTTTTTAAATGACAAAAGAAGGCAGGTGAAAAGGGGAAAAAGAATGGAAGGTATCTTTACAGGAAAATAAAAATAAAAATGGAAGGAAACCAATGATTGTTTTTCCAGAAAAATCATACCTTTTGAATAACATAATTGCCGAACACATCAGTCATCAATGTTGGAGCATGTGGGAGAACTTCCTCAAAAACAGATATCTTCTCTTCAGCACTACAGTTTTCCAACTTCTGCTGAATAAACCGACTCCCATGTTGGTCAGCACTGATGCCAGACATGCACAAAATGATTACTTTCTTGCATATTAAATATACCACAAAATTACAAATATACTTTCATGCATAAGATCTGCAGAAGTTAATATAGAAGCTTGCCTGAACTCAACAATACGTCCAGCAATATCAGATAGCTCAAATCTGCGGGCCTTACTGGATTTCAACTCTTCTAGAAAAGAAAATGGTTTTGGGTCATCAAACTTCTCACTTCCTCTTTGTGCCTGCCATCCAGAATATGCCCCTACATTTCTATTTGAACCCAAAGGGAACCTGAAATTCTCATTTTTCCTTCCTGGGCTCATGCCAGACATTGGCGATCCTGGAAGAACTGGACTTTGAAGAGGCGAAGTTGGGTATTGCATCAGGATGCCCAAGCTGGGGGGGCTTCCATAAGGATTTGGACTGGCAACTCCTACCTTTCTTGAACTTGGAATGTTTAGCGCACCACTTCTCAGAGTTTCAGATTTCTGATCTGCTGTATAATCAACCAAGGGAGGCCCTTTCTGTGAATTAAAAGCATCATGGCTGCCTAAAATATCCCCCCTCGATGCCAATGGACTATATTGACCAGCAGCACCATATGCATCCTCAGAAGGATGCTGAAAGTAATGCATGTACAGAGGACCAGTAAAAGAAGGTTGCAATGCTAGTCCAAGCTGTCCATAAAACTTGTACAGGTTTTGTAAATCAACTCCAGGTGCGCTACTTTCCCCGGTCGTTACACCAACAGAACGAGAATTAAAGCTTGGACCAGCAGGATTTTCATAAGCCATAGGAATAGCAGTGGGTGGTGGGTATCCAGCTACAAATGGTGGCATAAGTGTGGCATTTAAAGCATATCCACCAATGCTATACTGGGGAGCAAATAGACTTGAAGGTTGCAAATTAGGGTAAAAAGGATTTCCAGAGGCCATATAAGCACTTGCAGTTGCATACAAAGGGGGAGTCATTCCAGAGGTCTGAAGTACAGGTTGTACCTCAACCGAGGAAAACTTGTTGGGGCCAAGAGATAAATGATCCATGGTATTGTAGGTGTGGTGCATTCCTTGAGAAATCATTTGGGGGTGGACACCTTGAACTTTATTAGCGCCTCGTTGCGGATGCAACTGGTGTCGCGGATTACTCTGCTGCAGATGTTGCCGTTCTTGATTACTTCTATGCCCCTCTGCATTGGTTAGGTTAGATATGCTAAGACCCTTCATTTCAGCTTCAATACTATTAATGTGCGAACCAGCCACACCACTACTTAAGGCGGAATCGTCCAAATGAGCATCTTCACTACTTGCTTCTCTTTCGAGGCCAGGAAGGCTTCCAGTCATGTCAGCAGATGATGAGCTTGGAAGAGGTACTTCAGGAGAAGGATCACTGCTTGCTAACGATCCAATAAAATGTACACCCAGTGAAGGTGAAGCCCCATGAATGCCTGCAGTGGCTGTGTTCAGCTCCTGTACTAAAGCTGTGTTGATAGGAGAACCATGTGTAGGGTTTACTTGGGCATCTGCATCAACTGCTTCCTCTGTTACTGCATGACTTGAGGAACGAGACAGATTATATACAGGAGATGGAGTGCGAGGAAAGTCTTCCTGGAAGATGTGAACCAATCACAAAACACATAAAAACTGCATATTTAGTTATTTACATATTATAGACAGCAACATAAGCTATATTAGGCATTATATTTTTAGTATTAGCAAGAAGAACTACATTATGCATCTGGAAATGCTAATCAGCATGTGACATGGAAAATCCAGCACAGATACTGTTATACATAAACAAGTGAAGCATTGCTAATAACAACCTTTGCTGAAGAAAATCACTCCAAAACATGAACAATGTAAACTTTTGTAAATCCAATCATAAAACATGCATTTAATGAATGAGGAAAGTACGACAGCGAATATGCTCATCACCCATAATAAGTACATGGCCATTGCAACTCATACACATAATAGCAAATTGGTATGAAGTGTCTCGAGATTAAGTTCCTTACCTGTATCAAATCCACCAGACTTTTATGGCGGCCTGTCAATGATCTCGTGTACTGTCTCGATAGAAACCCAGTACTCTTTTCTGCCCAATCACTAGAAGCCTGTCTAGGCGACCTCTCATCCTCAGACTCCTCCTTGTGAGTAGAGAGGACATCACGAGTCAAAGATCTGCTGCTACTTTCATCAAAAGAAGTCAACCTCCGATTATCTCCAAAACCACCAATGCGATGTGCTAAATGTCGGTTCTCTCGTGAGATGAGAGGCGGGGGAAGTCTCGGGTTCAAATTGACATTTGCCCAATAGTATGCTACATAGGCCGGATCAGCACGGAGTTGCTCCTCAGACTCACAGTTTTCTATTGCATTGTTTAAACTCGTCAGGCTTTCTACCAGACTGGATTTCTGCTGACCAAAAAGGTTCCCAATAGAAGCAAATGATCCTTCCATGCTTGGTGGTGCACTTCCACTCCGGTTGGGGACCATGTCCCTCCCATTAGCCTGAAACCTATGCTCACTCAAAAGCAACCCCAGCTCCTGTGCTGCCATATTATTTGATGATGATGTTAATGCTGTGGCCTCCTTAGATGAATGCCAATTACTAGCTCCACCACTTCCCACCAATCTCATCGGAATCTCAGTTGTCATTCCTCTTGAAAATGAGTAAATATCCCTCTTAGCAATAATACACTTCACATATTTACCATAAAAGCAACTCGACTACACCACTCTTTGATCATTTGCTAATATTATGGCAAAACTAGAGCCGAATTTGACACAAAGAAACAGGAGAGAGAAATGTCCGCCCCACAAACAAGATAAACAGGCCAGACAGAACCTTCATCGGAAGATAACTGGCACCCAACCATGACATTAGCAACAAATATAAAATAAAATAAAATATAAGTGATCAAAGCCTAGCAAGACCATCTCCTATGGAACATCATTCAACAAGTTTACCTTGAAATCTCAGAGGTAACAAAGCTAGGTCACTCTTTGAAAAATGTAAGTCATAGTTATAGTTGGCAATGAGACCTGCAAACAACACAGGTGGTTTATTATAATTATAAAAAAAATTAAAATAATAATAATTAAAAAAAAAAATCACCAACAGAGAATCTCAGCAGCTCAAAGTGAAAGCTGAAAGATGCTAATATCCACACGTGACCATGGATTGCTGGCCAATGCGCATGACATGATTATAGACCTATTGTGAATATCAATACCATTCTTTCTTGACAGTTTCAGTAGGAAAGCACCAAATATATGACTTGTTAACCATAAAGCAGAAACCAGCTGCAGAATAATCCAAATAACATTGTTTGACACAAGGGGCTGCAACATCAAACTTTAATCTCAAATGCCACAAAGAAATGACATATCAAGCTAGTTTGAATCTCACAAACCACTCAAAACACCACCACCGGCAAGATGGCAATAGCGGAAAACCTACGATTTAACAAATACCACTTTTGAAATCAAATATAGATCCTGATGAGAAATATATAGTCTTCAAGGGCTGAATAGCTCAACGAATGTGGCAAAAATACAAATTTTCCATGCTGTAGAGGTTTGAGTCATAGTTTAATGGAGGCATTATACGAGCCGCGAACATGCATGTTGATTTCATTGTATCCATTTATAATAATACCTGTTAAAGAGATCAGTGCTTCATGATTGTTGCCTGTATACTATGGTTTGTATATGCAATTATGGTTGATCATCCAGTCCTTGTAAGTGGACCGGTATTCAAACTTCAAAGGATGGAAACATATGTCACTAGGGGGTCTGGCATGGTTCCCTGGTCTTATTAGCTCCGAAACTTGGACTCAGATAGCTAGATAAGATGGGATCACTCACTGTAAGAACCAGTGGCATGTTTCCCTATGCTTATCAGAATTAAAGCTCGGGTTGGGGTAAGGAAGTGGGATGCGTTTTCTAGATTGTCCACTTGCATTGATATGTGCTCAAGTACTTGAGAATAGCAAACCATAGGTTGAGGCCGTGCATTGGACAACCACTTGATCCCACTGTTTAGATCGTCCCTAGATGATTACCTTATCATAGGCATGAATCTTTCATTGCTTTTGACTTGGATTAAGTTCTCATCACATCTGATGGTGGATCTCACCCATTTGGGTAATTGGAAATCACTTACTTTGCCTCACCGATAATCAGATCATCATATGGATTCAATTTCTCAGGTTTACCAATTGTGTAGATCTCATGGATGCTGATCAACAATGATCAGATGCCCGATTATACCAAACCCTTATTTTAATGGGAAGAAATATTTTGCAAAATGAGAAATTAGATTTCCCACTATTTTAAATATTAAACATATTTACATAAAATAAACTATGAGAATCCAATGTTTTTGCATTATTGGATGTGGAAAATATGGCACTTTTTGTCAATGTCTCGTATTATGAGAAACGGAATTTCTCATCGCATGAGAAACTAGAGAAGGAAAGACTCCTAGTATTCTGAGGAAGTGGTGGGATAGATCCGGGGGCTTTCTTGACCAAGGAGGAAACTATAAGATAGAGTTCACTTTTCTAAGGAGATTTGGGAATGAGCATGGGCTGTCCTGTTAGAGTTGGACGTAATAAGTGGGTTCCTCTCCTCTATATATACTTCCTAAAGTGATCCATTGTATTCTCCCAACCTAGAAAATCTGAGACAAAAGGACACAAGGTGTTTGGAGATGAGTCATAGGAACTGCAAACCAATAACCATAGCAATCTACCACAACCATCATATCCCTCCATATCCATTCTAAGAGGAATTCAATGTAACACTCTGAACTAATCTTTTCATTATCATCATCACCATCACCATTCTAAGCCTTAACCCCACAAACTGGGGTCGGCCTAGCATTTCTTCATTGGTCAAATAATTGAAAAAATCTAGGTGATTCAGTCCCCATTGAGTTGTTCCTCAAATATTTTTCCCCAGTAGTAAAAAGGGCTTAGGAGGGATACAACTCGGAGCATATTGGTGAATGGTACTCATGAGGAGTCTCCTAAGAGATTTGCACATAATGGTTGATTATTATGATATATATATATATATATATATATATATATATATATATATATATACACACACACACACACACACATATATATATATGCACTCTACAAGGAGGTGAGCAGTCCTAATACGGAAATCTTTCAGGTTGAAATAAATATAAATGAAATAGATGAGGGGGATTACAGGACCTTGGACCAAAAATGCTATCAAAGAAGAGGTTAAGGAGACAGCTATCTAACTTAGCAGCGATCGAGCTCCAAGACCAGATTGTTTCTCTATTGGAGTCTTCCAAACTTGTTGAGAAGCAGGAAAGTTGTTATTTTACCCACATCTATTTATCAAAAATAACTACAACAAAGGTGAAGCAGAACACAAGTACTCAGTACTCACCACAGAAATTTCACACAAAAGCTTCAAATGACCAATTTCTACTCAATAACCAACAAATGAATCACACAATTACTGAAGCAACTATATAGAGACTCAAAAGAAACCTAACTCTAACTCCATTAACCACAGTTGAAACTAAATTAAGCCATCAATCAATGACAAACCACCTCTACATATTCAAATAATAAGATGATGCCTATTCTACCTTAATCACATCACTAAAATTAAAAATCCCATTAAACTATCCAGCGATTATCATGATTTTAAATATCAGTTACAATGCATCTGGTGCTGCGGTGCTGATACTGATATAAAATCGCGGAGATGATTGAATTTGATGAAAACAACTTCACAATTGTGGACAACTATGAGATACGCATCCAAAGAAAATGGAAACACGGGCATAAAATTCCAACCATCCAATCACAACTGTATCAGACAACAGCCATTCCTTGGGCCAACCAAACAACAATCATACCTCTAAAACGACCTCCTTCAACGAGAAATAGAACCAGGACAATCCAGTCACAGATAAAAGTATAGCAACCACATAAGCAACCGTTTAGCAATATAGATTATTCAAACGTCCCAAACAGGCAACCTAAGCTCCCTTCCATAGTGACCAAACTCCTCCAACCAAAAACCCCGTTACCGGCAATTAATCAGAACAAAAACCATAGAAAATGCGGCTGCTGCAATACAGATTCTTCAGATAGCATACAGCAAGATAAACCCATTCTCCACCGCTTCAAAACAAATAAAAACTCAATCTCCGAACTGAAGCAGAGAACCTGAACTCATTTCGCGCAATAAAATCGCAGAAAAAGCAGAAATTGCAGGTATAACAGCACAAAACATCATTTGCAAAACCCTAGATCATTTTCTACAGTGAGAATAGTCAAACGGAGACAGAGAATGGCGATCCTACCTGATTTTAGCATCTGAGAAACCCTAACTCTTGAATATTAAGCTTGAATTCGTAGAAAATCGACCAGGGATTCGAGATTTCTGGAATTCCAGCTGAGAGAGAGAGAGAGACAGAGAGAGCACTGGGTTCCGTCTCGAGGCTTTTCTCTGCTCGAAAAACGAAATGTAAACAATAAGCATCGATATTAAATAGCTGTGAAATGACGAAAAAGCCCTCGACATTTGTCAAGCTCCTTTCGTCGTTGCTCGGTACAGCACGACTCGGATTGGGTAGTGACCCCTCCACTACCGACATCGGTACTTGAAGAGCTCTGTGGGACCCACCATGATTTTTGGTGTTCTATCCATTCCTTCCATACATTTTAAAATATCATTTTAGGATATTTTCTTGGAAATTATTCATATCCAAAGTTCAACTGAACCACACCAGAGGAAGCATCTGGGATGATGAAACACACCGTTGAAAACTTCTTAGGGCCCACCGAAATGTTTATTTACCATCCAACCTGTTCATAAAGTCACATATACCCAGATGAAGTATAAATTTAAATATCATCTTGTTCCAAAACTTCCTCGACCCTCAAAAAAAAAAAAAAATAATAATAATAATAATGGTCGTCGTTCAATTCCCAATTCATGGTCTACTTGAGCTTCCGATCACTCATTTTTTGACTCATGCTCTGAAATGATCTTCAAAAATAGATGAACGGCGTGGATAAAACAAATACAAGCCCATATAGTTCTTCCACCGCCCACGTCGATACGGAGGGGTCACTACCCGAGTCCGGTACATTGAAACCGGGAAAACACGAAACGGATTGGGTGTTACCCCGTATACGTTAATGGGTGTTTACCTGACCATGGGGCCACCTTGATTTATTATTTGTAAACCAAGCCGTCCATAAGTTTTTCCAGATCCTTTTATGAAATCATGATAAAAATAAAGTAGATCTAAATCTCATGTGCACCACACAGTATGGATTTAATTCCAACCATTAAAATTTTCCGCAGGCCACAGAACATTTTGGATCAAGCTGATGTTTGTGATTTTCCTTCATCCAGGTCTGTGTGACCTTATCAACAGGTATTCTGGAGTGGGCCCTAGGAAGTTTTTAATGGTGAGACTTCAGTGACCACTATTTCCTGTGCTTTGATCCACTTGGATCTGCTTTATTTTTTGTTACATGCCCTAAAATGATATTTAAAAACTGATGGACGGCGTGGATATACAAGAAAGAGATCAAGGTGGCCCCCACGGCCAGGGAAACACCTACCAACTTGTTACCCGGGTAACAGCTAGTCCGTTCCCGGGAAAGACGATGTACGCGATCTAGCTCGAGTGCACTTTGTAAAGTGATCTCGCACCACGAGTGTAAACAAGTCATATGTATACGACATCAGAGCCGTTCATCAAATCGTCCATACTGTTTCATGACTTATTCTAGAAAACCAGGCGTATCAGGTCATGTTTGAGCGACGCACGTACATAGAAGGAGGACCATCCGTCCAGATTTCTCTTAATATTTCAATGGTTTTTCTCACGAGTGGCCCACCTAATGATCATACCGACCTGTTGGCTGTTGCTTAGAGAAGCATCTAAACTGATGATCGCGTGATATACTGGTTGATATATCGCGCGCGCGCTTCCCACGTGGGATGCGAGTTCAGCTCCGCATTGCAGTTCTCGTCGCTCTGAGTTTTGATAGTCTGGCAGACATTGTGGATGATACACAGGCACTTAAAAGTTGCATACGTGTGGCATACAATTAAGTCAAATTAGACTGTCTACTTATGGGCCCAGATTATATGTATCATGAACCAAAAAAAATAAAACTTCTTTGATTATCTGATCATCGGTTGCTAGACATTTGTTTGACAGTTGAAAATTTAAAAGAAAAAAATCAACGGTCCTATTTCAATAAACAAGTGTCCGCGAATCAAAGGTTTGGATTGATCAACGAATCTGATATTGAGATTGTGATAAGGTGATCTTGGATTCCATAATCTAGTGTGTTGTATGAGTTAACGTATGCTACGTGCAGAATTTCTGAGCGCCTGCATATTAATCATCACTGTCTGCCAGAGTACCGACTCCCAACTTCTCGGCGTGTTCAACGGGTCTGGAAGCGGTTTAAGTGCGGCCACAGCCCCACCCAAATCGGTGAGGCCCTCACCGTGGGCCCCACCTTCATGTATGTATTATCAATCCACGCCGTCCATACATTTTTTAAGATCATTTTAGAGAATTATACCAAAAATAAATTATATCCAAGTTTCATTTCTACCATAATATAGGAAACAGTAATGATTGAATCCAACACCATTAAAAACTTCCTAGCGCCCAACATAATGTTTCGGCGATATTTATTTTCCATCCAACCTATCAGAAAGATTAAAATTTAAAATTTAAAAAAAAATCTGGATTATTGGAAATAATAAATATCATCTTGATATAAAACTTTTGTGGGCCACTAATGGTCAATCACCACTCTTTCCTAATTTATGGTCCAGTTGATATTTGGATCTGTTTCATTTTTTTTGTTCATATGCTAAAATTATCTGGAAAAACGGATGGACGGCGTGGATATAGAATAAATTCATAAATATGGGCCCCACAGTAAGGGTCTCACCGTCTTGTGTGAGGCCGGGGCCGCACCTAATCCGCTCCCATGGTTCAAGGCTTCGGTCCCCACGCGTCCTGTAAGGAACAGTTCAAAGTCTCCTTGACTTGAAGACGAAGAAGAGTGCACTTAGACAAGATCCAGACCGTTCATCGCGTGGGTCTCACAGTGGGATTCGTACTGCAATCAGAACCATACAGCCAGTAGCTTATAGACGGACAGCAAGAAGTACTGATTTGTGAGTTGTGTCCATTCTAGCCGTGGCCCATTGAATGAACAGTTTTGATGCTGTCAAGGATACTGTAGGAGATATAGTAAAAATTTATGGGGCGTTAGTCATTTGGAGTTTTGGTAATTCAAATCTCTACCTAAGGTGCTGTTGCAGTTGGAGCTGTAAAGACACAAATATTCAAATGCTCAATGAGCATCCATACTCAAGATTAAGGACAGAGATGGAGAAAATGAAGAGAGATTAAGAGAGGATAGAAAATTAGAGAGAGAAAGAGGTACGGTTGACTCACGTACGTGATGAATAGTCTACATCAAAACCAGACCATTTATATCATGATGGACTATTTCCACCAGCATTGATTGAAAGATTAAGATCTTCGGACCAAAGTGAATTTTGAGAGGGACGGATAATCGAAAGTGGGACCCACATGGTCTAGATAGATGATTGAACTTTTTGTAGTGTGACCAAACTGGATTGTCCATTTACCCGAGCATTAATGTATGTTGCATATTTTTTAAAATGACATTTTAAGAGGAATGGGCAAGGGTGGGATCTGCCTATAGATAATAAGGTCAATGTGGACCATTGATGTAGAGCTGGTCGAGGACAATTTCAGGGCCAAGATGGAGTGAAAGAGGCATGATCGCAAGCGGAAGTGATCCGGACCATCAGGACCTTAAATCGGGCATATCTTGCAATCTGAAATGAGTTATTCGGCATACCATATATGATTTTGGGGTAAGACAAGTTAATTTAGCCACTCAACCCTTCTACTCTAGGTTGCGCATGCCGAATTTACAAAATATCATCATATCGACAGTCAAATTATTGTTTTACTTTTATTTTTACTATTTATAAAAAGTTTTAGTTTGAGTATAACTCTTAATCTATCTGGCTTTAGGAGTTGCGCCCAACATGAAAAGTGCTTAGAATCATTAGGGGCGTGTTTGGATTCATTGCCCATGGTATCGTACTATTTTTTTAAAACATAAATAGTATATTATCCAATTGTTGAATTCGAATTCAAACGGATGTCCATGAGCGACATGAGTACGACGCCGAACCGATTTTCAGCTTCTACGCATAACTCCTGTCAGAGTACAGTGCATCGTGCAGTGCACTGTTGTCATTGCACTGCACCGTCATTGCAACAAAAAAGTAATGATAAGTGTTTTCTTCTGCGGACCATTATTCTCAGATACTCTCTCCCTCATCCTTTATCTTCGTCCTCACAATCGTTGCTAGAAAAGATCATTCTACACCCAACATATTGGAGACTTGGAGAAAGCGGTATTGCATGTTAATTCTCTGCGATGGTTATGTGGTCCTCTATGATAGGTGGGAGGATGCACATGCGCAGATTGATCGATACCGAAGATGTAGACACCAGTCGTATAAATCGTACGATGAAGCTGCGACAACTTGGGATAATTTTCAGGTATGGTATAAGCTTCTTAATTCTTGAAAGAAGAACTGTCTCAAGAATTCCAGTCTCGCAATGTTTTGTAAATTATATCAATCTTTTGATTTATTTTTATTTTTTTTCATTTTTTTATGATTACTGTAGGCCACAAGGCGGAATTATTGTTATGAGGGACCTTTTCAGGAGATTTGAATCTGAAGCTCCACGTGCTCGTGGTTCGACTATAGTTGAAGAAAAGGTTGATGGGCTGCACGTCGCCGACTCTGCCATGCCGGACGTGAAAAGAGATTATGATTCTTCTGTTGATGGTTCCGCTATATTGAAAGTTGTGATGGGAGTGTTGCTTATATATGTAGTAGTCGGCTAGATTGTTTCAAATCTCATCTCATAGGGGAGGGTTAATACGTCACACCAGCTGATGTAACCAAATATTGTACATGGAGATGTCTCTCCCTATTTCATGGGTTATGCTATGGACTTTCAAATATGTTTAAAACTTATTTTTTGTCTGTTTTGCATGACTGAATTGAAGTTAACGTACGCATCATAAATTTAGTTTTGTTTAAATTACAAAATGTCCTTGATTACATAGGTATGGAGAAATCTAAATGTAAGAAGAATATGAACTCGCCACAGTCTGTGGGCCCTACCAAGATCATCCTATTTCATCCATCCCGTTCTTCCGTTTTTTGAAGATTATTATATGGACCGTCCTCTGCCATTAGGAGGGTTATAAATCACAGGTGTACCACGCCACATGAAAACTACAGTGATTAGATATCCACCGTTAAAAGCCTCCTAAGGCCTATTATACTATTGAATTGAAACATCTGATCCATCCATTAGTTCATATAGGCCCAGACTTTGCGAAACAAGAAAGATCAGCTGGATCAGATGGTTGTATGGTCCTGTATCACTATCATGGTGGGTCCCACATAGCGTGTGGACGTTATTTTCAGCAAACTGTCTGATATAGTTCGCGATTTTTCAACAATACTGTTTGTACGATGCACCCATCGATTTATCGTACTTCATAATTACACATGTCCAACACAACCAAGCCTCTCTTCCCAAACGTCGACACTAAATTATGCAACTTATATATATACAAATTTGCTCAAAACCAAACAACGTAGTTGTTCATGATAATCTGGACGTGAACCATGCTATAGTGTGTAAAATACCGTGTTTGTACAAATTTACGATGCAAAACAATATTATACGTGAATCCAAACATGCCCTAGGAGAACGTAGTGATTCAGGCAAATAGGACACTTACTATTTTTGGCTCAAAACCATGCACACCAATAGACATCATGACCGTCTATAAATAGTAAGTTTACTATTTATAGTAAGTTGCAAATTCTAGGAGTTTTGGTTGTAGTTTGATTCCAAAACTTCTCCCATGGCTTAATATCCATATTTAAAAGGTTGTGAACTCGTTTATTTCATCCATCAATTATTTTACGAATTTTATAGAATTTAATTTTTATTTTCCTTGCTTTTTCCCTCATGAATTCGAGAAATCTTTGTGAAGAGTTCAGAAAAGCTCTGTGGATTCAAAGTAGTTATTCCCTTGAGGAAGATGGGGATTGACCTCATCACGTTCATCCTTGCATCAACCATCAACTTAAATCACATATGAAGTGAAATTTTATAGTGACAGTTGGTCAAGCGGTGACAAACATAGACCAGGTGGTCTTGGACCAAAAACCTACCCACTTTTTAGCTGAACAATGCCACCTATGATTTTCAACTTATATTTGAATTAGACCATAGTATTGCAATTTCTGGAAATCCCAATCACCTGCCACAAGATGCTGAGTATTGCCATATCTAGGTTATCAATGTGCCTGATTCAAAGCTTCTAATGACATATGCAAGATATTATCTAGGATGGCCCTTAATGGACCAAGATTGAACTTGATTGAACTTGATTGAACTCACTACTTTGTACTCATGATGGACGGCTAGTACCATCCACAAGGTAATAGATGGGTGAAATAGTACAACCCATAATAGGTTATGACCCTATTGAAAAGTGGTCCATTTCTGGATGCATTCCATTCAAGGCCATTGAAAAGATATCATAGGATTCATGTTAAAAGCATGAATTTGACATTTTTGCAATGAGTTCTTAATTTTTTACTGATTTATTCCATGCATGATGAGGACATAAAGCGTTTTTTATCGGCATGGGATGGAGTGCATCTAGCGCCTTGGGTTTTGTTTAGGGTGGATTGCCCACAATAGGCTTTTACATGACTTCCTCGTAGCTAGGTGGACCATTATGATGTTTGTGATAAATTTATTTTTTTTTGTTTATTTTGATAACTTATTTTAGAATATGAGGACGAAAGAAAAAAAAATGAGGCAGATTCAAAACTTAAGTAAGCCACACCAAAGTAAAAAGTGGAAAAGAAATGTCTATCCACTAGAGTATACCTAGATTTTTAGGTGCCATTCAAACTGCTTATAAGGTCATTCCTACCTGGATGTGCTGAAAACATAAAAAAATGTAGCTTATACAAAACTCATATGGCTATAAGAATGTATCAATGGTAGTGTTTTTGTTTTTGTTTTTTTGTTTTTTTTTTTTTGTTTTTTACACACGCACCTGACACACCCACACCCACACATGCTATGGTGGGATTTCATGACCTATGGGTAATGAACCCGAGACCTCGTGTTGAAACTCCTCAGAGTCTACCACTGATGTAAGGACTTGAACTCAGTATTAATGCTAGTTGTTCAGCCCATGGAGGATGTGTGTTGATAGTAAGGCCATCAACAAAATCACAATCAAGTATCGATTTCCCATACCGCGTCTTGATGACATGCTAGATATGATGGCTAATGTTACTATCTTCTCAAAAATCGACCTCAAAAGTGGGTATCACCAAATCCGTATACGCCCTGGTGATGAGTAGAAGACGGCCTTTAAGACGAAGGATGGGCTATATGAGTAGCTTGTTATGCTTTTTGGGTTAACTAATGCCCCAAGCACTTTCATGCGTGTAATGACCCAAGTGTTGAGACCTTTCATGGGGAAGTTCCTGATCGTATACTTTGATGATATCTTGATTTATAGTATGACTAAGGAGCAACACCTCAACCATTTGAGGCAGGTTTGTGGGATCCTTAGGGTCGAGAAGTTGTACGCTAACCTAAAGAAGTGCGCGTTCTTGTCTAGTAGTGTGATCTTCTTAGGTTTTATTGTGTCAGCTGAGGGCGTATCGGCAGATCCCGAGAAGGTTAAGGCCATCGTTAATTGGCCTGAACCCCGCAATATTCATGAGGTGCGCAGCTTTCATGGCTTAGCCACCTTTTATAGGCGGTTCATTCGAGGCTTCAGCTCCATTGTGGCTCCCATCACGGACTGCATAAAAAAGGGAGAGTTTCAATGGACAAAGGCCGCCTCGAAGGCCTTCAAGGAGATAAAGGTCACGATGACCGAAACTCCAGTTACGCGACTTCCAGATTTTTCAAAAAGTTTTTGAAGTCGTATGTGACACGTCAGGAGTCGGCATAGGGGGAATACTTAGCCAAGAAGGACACCCTGTCGCCTTTTTTAGTGAGAAACTGAATGAGGCGAAGCAAAGATATTCCACCTATGACAAGGAATTCTACGCGGTAGTGCAATCACTACTCCATTGGCGACATTACCTGTTACCGCAAGAATTCGTCTTGTTCTCAGATCACGAGGCCTTAAAATACTTGAACTCTCAAAAGAAATTAAGCCTCAGGCACGCTAAGTGGGTTCAATTCCTTCAAGAGTATACTTTTGTGCTTAAGCACAAGGCCAGTGTAGAGAATAATCCTGCCGACGCGTTGAGTCATCGAGTCGCATTACTCAACTCCATGAACGTTGAAGTTACATGGGCCGTACACACCGAACTGTTAAAGTATGGCGAATTAATCCCTTTATCTCATAGCCCAGGCCCCATATCTCATGGGTTAGGACCTCGGCCGAACCCCCTTCGTGGGCCCCAAATCACATGGGCCGCCCACCCCGAGTGTGTCCCCGCATCCCACGAGCTACCCCACTCGAGCCCGGTGTGAAATGCACATTAATCACCCCTGGTAAGGAGTCTCGAACACGAGACCTCTCCCGTGGGCCCCAAATCGCATGGGTCACCCACCTCGAGTGTGCCCCTGCATCCAATAGGCGACCCCACTCGAGCCCAGTATGAAAATGCCCCTGCATTAATCACCCCCGGTGAGGAGTCTCGAACACGAGACCTCCCGCTTTGATACCAATTTGATGTAAGACAATTAACCACTTGCTTTAAAAGCTCGAACTGTTAGAGTATGGCGAATTAATTCCTTTATCTCATAGCCCAGGCCCCACATCTCATGGGTTAGGACCTCGGCCGAACCCCCTTCGTGGGCCCCAAATCACATGGGCCGCCCACCCCGAGTGTGTCCCCGCATCCCACGAGCTATCCCACTCGAGCCCGGTGTGAAATGCACATTAATCACCCCTGGTAAGGAGTCTCGAACACGAGACCTCTCCCGTGGGCCCTAAATCGCATGGGTCACCCACCTCGAGTATGCCCCTGCATCCAATAGGCGACCCCACTCGAGCCCAGTGTGAAAATGCCCCTGCATTAATCACCCCCGGTGAGGAGTCTCGAACACGAGACCTCCCACTTTGATACCAATTTGATGTAAGACAATTAACCATTTGCTCTAAAAGCTCGAACTGTTAGAGTATGGCGAATTAATCTCTTTATCTCATAGCCCAGGCCCCACATCTCATGGGTTAGGACCTCGGCCGAACCCCCTTCGTGGGCCCCAAATCACATGGGCCGCTCACACCGAGTGTGTCCCTGCATCCCACAAGCTACCCCACTCGAGCCCGGTGTGAAATGCACATTAATCACCCCTGGTAAGGAGTCTCGAACACGAGACCTCTCCCGTGGGCCCCAAATCGCATGGGTCACCCACCTCGAGTGTGCCCCTGCATCCAATAGGCGACCTCACTCGAGCCCAGTGTGAAAATGCCCCTGCATTAAGCCCCCACTCTTTGCTCTTGTGTGGCCCGCTTGAGTTTTAATTCACCTTAGTTTTTTTTATCTCGTGTCTTAAAATGAGCTTTTTTTTTTTTAATCTCGTGTCTTAAAATGAGCTTCCAGAATGAATGAACGGGTGAATTTTTCACAAACATCATGGTGAGCCCCACCTAAGCTTTCGGGGAAAGCCTTTCATGGCAAATAAACTTCCTTCTTATTCTATACTCAGGCCAATGACTATCCAGGCCACTTGGGGAGCATGGATACGGAACCGCCTGGATTAGGAAACCCCAGGATAAGAAACCCCTTGGATTTGCCAACCTCGGAGTGTGTTTGGCACCTTAGAGTGTGAATCATCTTTAATTCAAAAAGTACCTATCCATCCATGGTATATTTACATGGGTTTGAATTTAATTACTAAATCAACTTTAATATCTCTAGTTAGTGAGATATGTAATTTTTGACACGATGGTTGTGATAAGCCCGCTGAAATATATACTTTGCCCAAAAATGATGAAATTTCAAGTCTTCAATGAGCCATAAGCACAAGATCACATCTGGGTGACTAACCAAAATCGTTGATTTACATGGACAATGTCAATGCTTGGACAATATTTGGATGGTGAACTATTGAAATGATTTCAGGTGTAATCCAAGCTCTCATCGTAGATTACAAACCCTCGAAGAGGAAGCGGATTGGCTGCTGTACACGCTCCTTAAGCTCCGAGTTGTACTAACAGTTTAAAGTAGATCAAAGTTACATGGGCTGCATAGTTATGTATTTATTATATCTACACCGTTCATTTATTTTTAAAGATTATTTTAGAGCATTATCCCAAAAATGAATTATATCCAAAGATCATATTGACCACACCACAAATAGCAGCGGAGATAATGATTTTCACCATAAAAAAATTTGTAGGGCCCACCGTAACATTTTTTTTCTATTCAATCTGTTCATAAAGTCACAAAGACCTAAATGAAGAGGAAAAACAAATTTCATATTGATCCAAAACTGCATTGACCCCAAAAAAGGTTTGAACGGTATAAGTTCAATCTCCTATTTCTTTTGTACTATGGTCTAGTTGATAGTTATATCTGTCGTATTTTTCGTCTCAAGCCTAAACACGAGCTCGCCAAATGGATGAACCTTTTGGATATAACATATACCTCTTGATAAAACCTGCAGAACTTGCTAACGTCAACACACCAGCTATATAGCTGGTGTGAGGTACAGCAGCCAATCCGCTTCCCCTCGAAGATATGATCGAAACCCCTCGATGTGAACCCCGGTTACTTTACGATGCCAAACAGTGATTTGAAACCCACTTCAATCCCCTCCCATCCAACAAGGAGCCCACCACGGCGAAGCAGGCCCCAAAAAATATCCTTAACAGAGCGTAGTAACCATGAATGGTCCACTGAAAAAAGCCTATAACGGATGAACAGGATCACTCAATCTGATAGTTGTTCACGACATGGTCTTTCCAAGGTCAGCCCCGATAAATCAACGGTCTGGATTACTGAACTACAGGAACTGTTTCTACAAAATGAAAAACAGAGTACAATAAGAAATACCTCGCTACATAGACTTGTCATAAAACTCCACACGTGTAGATCCAGGCCACACATATGTCGAGTGGCAGCTGAGAGGTAGGAGTACCAGGTCAGGTGTCCTCCCGGACTACCATTTATGAGGCCTGCGGTCGCTTCTCCCAAGCGGACTTTGACTCGGATAAAGCGAATAAAGAGGATCTGAATTACAATTTTACCCCATGGCTCGAGGTTATGCACCGCATCTGCTTTTTACCCAGGACAAGTATTGAAAAGTATGCTTATCGTAGGTTTATTGGCCGAGAAGTCATATATCAAAAGATAATAACATGTATGTTAATAAAAAAAGCATCATGTGTGTGTATTATCATAGTCATTAGGCAAAAATGAAAAGACTTATAATATTATTATTTCGGAGTGAAGAGTCATGGCCTACTAGCTTGTAGTAGGGCAGCCCAGCCATTTGAATGGAAACGGCTAGGCTACTCCCCTCTACCTGCCAATGGCTGATGGTCGGTGCTATGTGGGCTCTATACCATGATGCATGTGTTTCATCCATGCCATCCATTTATTTTTATAGATTATTTTATGATAAGAGACAAAAAATAAGATATGTCAAAATATCATGTGGATCACATTATAGGAAACAGTGTTGAATAAACATCAACTATTAAAAACTTTTTGGGGACCATAAAAGTTTTTGATCAAGTTGATCTTTGTTTTTTCCTTTCATATGCGTCTGTATGACCTAATCAATAGATTGGATGTCAAATAAACAATATAGTGGGCGTTAGGAGGATTTTAATGGTGGATATCCAATCATTGTTGTTTTCCTGTGGTGTGGTCCACCTGAGATTTATATCCCTCTATTTTTTGAGATCAATCCTAAATGATCAGTGAAAATGGATGAACGGAATGGATGAAATAAATACATCATGGTAGGGCCCACAGAGCACTGACCACCAGCGACCGGGCTGGTGGCAGGGGGAGTAGCCAATCCGTTTCCCATTCGAATGACCAGGCCTCGAGCTTCTTCTTGAACCCTTGGAGGTGGATCATCCAATAATGGCAAGTGTGGCTCATGGTTCACTAATCCACACCGTTGATCTGTTTATAGAGTATTAAGAGCCCAATAACAATCTTTTATTTGAAGTATAAAATAGACTATGAGTGTACATATGAAACTGTTCATATTCAACTGCCAAAAAGCCCAATATTGGTAGGTACGATCTTCTAATCAAAAAGGTTTTCAGGTTTATATGGTGTAGATTACTCAACCATGGCACCACTTGTGGGTTATAGACACCATGAGGTTGATAGGACTATTTGAAATCCCTAGAAATTTAATAAAATTATTATTTGAGGTAGGTGCGATCATTTCAACCCTAATGCACCATAATCTATTAGGACTCTACCACTAAGCGTGCTTCGACTGGAGTAGTACAAGGATGGCCAACCTCTTTAGAAATCCTCTTGTTGCACCCCCTCACTTTTATGTCTCTACACATGGCTTAGCTGTAGACCAGCGATGGTTTCAACACTAATGTCATGGGTCCGAGTACCCATTGTGGTGTGTGGGTGTTAGCTGTGCACGTGAATAAAAATTGTTCAAGGCATAATAAATTGATACTCTAACATAATGTAATGGTTAATATGCATGCACTTGAAAGTTATACATGTGTCATCTATGTGACTCAAGGTAAATCATCCGTTTTTGTGTAGTTATCAGACATTAACCATCTAAAGTACGGCACACGAAGGTCCAATCTAAGTTACCAGCACTCGACATGGGTAAGTTTTGTGTGCATGAGCATACAAGTAAAAATAGAAAAGCCTATGGAAACTATCGGTGCTTTCGAGCGAGTGTATTTGATGTGAATTGGGCTATGTCAATTGGAATTCAATTCACATTAAATACACCATAAATCCTTTTTAAAAAAAATCAAATGACTCCATCTCACATAGATTCCAATTATACTGATTCACAGGTCACATTACTCCTTGTCTCTCCATTAATGCATTCCAAATATAGGTTGTAAAACACATTAAATAGTTCTAATTTACATAGATTGTCTGTAATTGCCATATCAAATACACACTCCTAATGATGACAAGAATGAGATAATACTATTAAGCAAGAAAGTCGTGGTAAAGTACAGTCTATCTCTCCACATAACACGTGAAAGGGTGATGCATTGGTGGGGTCCACCGATACACTCAACACCTCTCCACATAACACGTGAAAGGTTGATGCATTGATGGGGTCCACCGATACACTCAACACAACAGATGGGTTATATGCTTAAAAGAAAACCCACAAATTAAGCAATGTGTGTCGGTAAGTTTTCTTCAACGTGTCCTGCTGCATTTTTTATTTTTTATTTTTACCATTAGCTATTTTTATTTTTCACCATCACTTTTATGGTCATGGATCAAATGGAAAGATTTTTTTTATATACATAGAAGTGAAATTTCAAAAATAAATAATCGCTAATATGACCCTACGTTTGGACATGCATGATTCAATACTGAACCGATTCGCTGTGGCCAAGAAAACACCAACGTTCTCAATGTTGTGACTAGAGATGGGCATTAAGTCGAGTCAGACCAAGTTAGGGTTGACTCGTCCTGATCTGGTTTTGAAATAGGCTTGACCCGAACTCGATCTGACTCGATACCGATTACAGCATACCTGATTTGAGCCAAGTCTGGTCTGGTTTAGATTGATCCGAACCGAGTCCAATCCGGTCAGAAGTACCGAGTCAGGTTGAGTTGGCATCGAGTCAGATTGAAAGATGAGGAAGGAAGAGACCGAGAGAGTGGAGAGGAGAAAGAGGAGGAGGAGGAGGAGGAGGAGGATGGTGGTGGGTGGTTGCCAGGCTTAGAATATGAGGAGGATGAAGGATGGAGGGAGAGATTTTGGGATCGGGTCGGGGTAGGTGCGGCGGGTAGGGTTAGAGAGTTGGATTTCAGATCGAGTCAGGTCTAACGGGATCAAGTGACCTGGATCAAGTTTCAGGTCAAGTTACTGGGTAACCCAAATTCAACTTAGTTTGAGTTCGGATTGGGGGAAGCTTACTCGATTCAGATTAACTCACCCATTCGGTTTGGGTCGAGTTAGATCTCAACGAGTCGGATGAATCAAGTTAGCTAGATCGAATTGCTGGTGCCCACCTCTAGCCGTGACCATGGGGCCTACCTTGATATATGTGTTGTATATCCACGCCGTCTCATCCATTCTACTAGATCATCTAAAGGCATGACCAAAAAAATGAAGTATATCCAAATCCCAAATGGACCAATCACTAGAAACAGTGGTGAATGAATGCCCACCATTAAAAACTTCCTAAGGCTACCATAGTGTTTATCTGCCAACCAACATGTTCATGTTATGAATAAGGGCAAACACACATATGAGCTTGAATCAAAACTTTTGTGGTGCACATGAAGTTATTAACGGTGGACATTCAATCACCACTGTTTCCTATGGCATGGTCCACCTAAGATTTGGATTTATTTCACTTTTTAAATAATGCCATAAAATGAGCTGGCAAAATAGATGGACGATGTGGACATACAAAACATCCGTTAAGGTGGGCCCTAAAAAATGAGCTGACAAAATGGATGGACAACATGCAACACATACATCAAGGTGGGCCCCACAGCCATGGCCTCACCTAAGTTGGCGTTTCCCCATCGTCACTCAATCTGCTCTCATTTAAGGGCATTTGAATTGTTAGCTACTTTACATAAATTACTTATGCCTAAAGTAACTTATCTTAGTTTCTATTTATTCAGCAAATAAGTATATTTAATAAACAACATATTTAGTAGCAAAAAAAAGGCAGAAAAATATGCTTTCTTTTCAACATCCCACAAGTACATATCCTTTAAATTTCTTCAATCCACCCTTAATATTCACCATCCATCCTGTCGGCCTAACCTTTAATGTGGATCATTCATTATATGAAAGCCCGCCTTGGCCTCGTCTTCAATGTGAATTGTCCATCATATAGGGCCTACCTTCAATGTGGACCATCCACCTTATGACGCCTACCTTCGATGTGAGGTATCCATCATGTGGGGGCCGTCTTAAATGTGGGCCATCCATCATGTGGGCTCCCATTTTATGTGGGTTGTCCATCATGCATGGTCCAACTTTGAAGTGGGGCATCCATCAAGGGGGCCCACCTTGGATGTGAGTCATTGATCATTAAGGGTCGACCTTCAATGTCAGCTATCTTCATGTGGGGCCCACTATGATACGTGTCATATATCATGTGTGGCCCACCATCAATGTTATTGTCCATCATGTAGAGCCCACCTTTAATATCCATCGGCCATCACGTGGAGCCCACATTTGACGCGGACTGTCCACCATATGGGCCCACCTTGGATATAGGGCATCCATCATGTAGGGCACACCTTGAATGTGGGTTATTCATCGTAAAAAACTTTGATGTGAACCGTCCATTATGTAGGGCCCACCTTGATGTGGGTCATCCATATGTGATGCCCACCGTGAAAATAATTTACCCATCATGTGGGGCCCACCTTTAATGTCCACCGCCCATCACGTGGAGCCCACCTTTGATGTGGACCGTCCATCATATGGGCCCCATCTTGGAAGCTGGCCATCCATCATGCAAGGCCCACTTGGATGTCAGCCATTCATCATTAAGGCTCAACCTTTGATGTGGACCATCCATCATATGGAGCCCATATTCAATGTTATTGTACATCACGTAGTTTTTATATCCACTGCCCCTCGCGTGGAGCCCCTACCTTTGATATGGGTTGCACATCCTTCGTGCCCCACTTTCATTGTGGGTCATCCATCATACAAGGTCATTTTTAGATGCAGCCATCGTTAGGGACTTACCTTTGACGTGGACAATTCATTATGTGGGTCATCCATGACGTGGAGCTCACCTTTGATATGGATGATCTATCCTGTAGGCCCCACCTTTGATATGGATCATTTCCTGTGTGAGGCCTCCTTTGATATGTACCATCCATCATATGCGTTACTTTGCTTTTAGAATAGGTTAAAGAAATAACTTATTAAATTAAAAAGTTACTTATTGGGTGATGCCCTTAATATCTCCCTCGTAAGTGTGAGATGTATCTGGGTGATGCCCTTAATATCTCCCTCGTAAGTGTGAGATGGATACAGGCTCTGCCATATTTCGGTTCTTCAGGACGCATCGTATGAGTTCGGTGGCCCTTCTATGTGGAGTCCTTCACCGAAGGGTAGTTTTGTAATTTAGCGCGTAAATATCCTTCAGAATCTATGCAAAGGGCATGGGAGGAACAAAAAAAACCTACGAGCGGCGCGGATGCCGAGGTATTGACACGTGGGCAGCGGATCAGCAGCAGAGATTCGCTTCCAAAGTTTGGGCAACGGTCTGGATCATAGAGAGAGAACAATGATTCAGGCGCCTGCCCCTATCCTTCTACACGTGGATCTCAGGGCATTTGACAAGTGTCACATGAATCACGTTGTCCCTTCGGTGGCTTGTTCTGCGGAGTTATTTGATACCCCGACGTCGTATCGCACTTTACACACATGCACCTAGAATTTGCATACGTGGAATACATTAAGTCAAATCAAACTGACTAAATTGTCTAAATCAAGGTTTCTAAGCCGCAGGCCTAGAATCAGATTATTTGAATTCTTCCGGCATCTGATTTTTAGGACACATATTTATTGGAATCGGACCGTTGAATACTTCCATATTTTAATCGAATGGTCGGATGATGTAGTAGTAAGCGTGAATTTTTGGTTATGGTATAATTTTAATTTATGTATTCGACTCGGACAATTTCTGTTTATTCTCTACGCGCTAGTATATCATCCACACGCTTTGCCAGAGTATCAAAGTTGTTCTCTTGTCCTTGTTCTGGACATCTGGCGGCCCACGTGTCGGGACCTTGGAGTTTCGTTTGTCTGGTGCAGGTGGCCTCACGTGACTATATTGTCCCCACGTGAGCGAAAGTAGCTGACCAACCCATTTGGGCCGTGCACGTCACGTGCGCAGAGAAAACTGTGCATTAGACGGGTCTAGATCATGTCTTAAGACTCGGATGAGTCTCATGCGACTCGTCCGAGTCGACTCGGACCCAGTCAGACCAAATCCGGTTCAATATCACGAGTCATCCCCGACTCAGGATAGTTGTGACTCAACTTCTGGCAGAATGAATTGGGCCAGGTCACCGGGTCTTTTAACCATGGTTTTGAAAGAGTTAGGTGGGCCCCACCCCTGGGCTTCCATCTCAAATGATGATGTGTACTGTTCACGGTCTGAATTCTATACTAGGTGGGCCATAGTAAGAAACATCCGTTGCATTGAATGAGTGATTGTGGATGAAGATGAATATTTTTTTAAGGGCTCGTATTCAAATTCAAGCTCCAATTTCCTGTTCATCAATAAAGCTTGATTTTAAGATCATAACTTTTTATTGTATGAGAACATGAATGGTTAAAATCAATCTAAGGATGCAATCTACGGGTGGAAACTAGCTGCCTAGCGTGGTGGGGCCCATATCCTATTAAAATCTAGATAAGAAAAGGTTAGTTGTTTTTTTGCTAGTTTTTTGTATCATTAGTTTAGAAGCCTTACATGAAGGGAAATGGTATTGTGAGGTCCATCTCATGATAACTTTCCATGAGGTCAAGCTGTGTGGGCCCCACCGCGATGTGTGTCGGCATCCACTTCATATATCAGATGCACCATTCTATGATAGGCCACAAGCCTAAAAATCAGGTCAATCCATGACTTAGGTGGGCCACACCACAGACAACAGTAGAGAGTGGTTCCCTACTCATTGAAACATTCATGATTGTTTATAGAGTCCACTATGATGCCCATCCATTTATGTGTGTCCCATTTGGATGAGGAGTCACACCAAGTTTTAGATGTGTCCAAAACTCAAGTGGGCCCCAACAAATGCTTTTAAATATTTTACAATGTTTTCATATAGTTTTAGATGATATGACCCACCTAAGTTCCATATACAATTGATTGTTAGGATATCCCATAATCTAAAAGGACCACCAAATGCATGGTGTGGATGTCAAACACATATCATAGTGGGGTCCACACAGCTCGACCTCATAAGAAGCTCTCGTGGGGTTGACCTAATAGTACCATTTCCTTTACATGAATTTATTAGTTTAATAGAGATATTTACTAAAAATTATATTTTATTAAAAAATAACCATATCTCCACTCACCATTTTTGAATAGATATAAATATATGTGTTTTGCTAACATCCCACCTTTATGGGGAGCTTTTAAATGATGCATTCAGTCATTGGATATGGTTCATTAAATAATACCATTGGGAGCAAACCATGACGTAAGAATCATATGGATCAAATGATCCAAACCCTTTAAATGGGGCCAATTTACTACAAGTGTATGTTATCTACGAGGCAAAAATCATATGGTTAGAATTGTCAAACCAAAGTGCAACTCTGGAATCACAAACAATCCAAAGTGAGAATAGATGTTTTGAAATGATGATTCAACTTATTTAGTTTCTCCATTTCATTTGGCCATCTCTCTCTCTCTCTCTCTCTCTCTCTCTCTCTCTCTCTCTCTCTATATATATATATATATATATATAGACACACACACACACACTAAGGCTTGTTCCCAATGGTTTTTTGAACGGTTTAAATTATTGATTAGATGCCTCACCCATCATTTAGAATCTTTCAAGATATTGATAGTGCCCTATAAAAATAGGGATGCCAGCAAAACTCTTACCACATTATAGGTCACCCACTAACTAAATTGTATCTTAAAATTAGCTTTGATGTTTTTTTATTCTTAATTAATTTTTTCCTTCTATATAGAGGTATAGAGATTTGCTATTGTCCACACTCTCCATAGCTTTTAAATGATACGTGGGGTAACCTATCATTGAATTTAAATCATCCATTCATTCATACAACTAGGAGTAAGCCATAGTGTAAAAAAATAACTTCTTTTGGATGATATCAAGTGTCTAATAGATGCCATGGAAAATGAATAATTAAGATTGAGCAAAGAAACAAAATAGCTCCATTCATAATCTCGAAACATCTACTAGCTGGATCCCACTGTATTCCTTGTGATTCCAAAATAGCACTTTGTTTTAATAATTCTAACCATGCAATGATCTACATTGTAAATAACGGACAATTGTAATAAATTAGCCCCACTCAAAGGGTTAGGATCATCGGTCAACATGATTTTTGTACATGGCTTGCTCTCTTCCAGATCGATGATTGAACGTACCACATGATATAAGGTCTGGGACCTCACCAACGTCTCATATAGGTGGATGTGGATTGCCTGCAACACCCAAGCTAGGTGGGTCCCACCGTGATTCACAAGAATCCGGTGGGACCCACCTAGCTTCTAACTGCAGCAACTTTCTGTGGTAGTGTGGTGTCGGCAATCAGCGTCCCATGGAGATGAGGACGATAGCTAACCCATACATGCATGTATATACATTCCTTGGGTTTTAAGAGAAGGGGGGTAACTCAGGCCAACCGATTTCTTCGGTCGGACTGGACTCAGGACCGGACGAGTTGGTCCGAGTCTCGAGTCTTAAAAGTTAAAACCATGGCCATAAGGGGACAGAATCGTTATTGCTTTGACTACAGTGAGTTCTCACCACCATCTACTGACGCAGCATAGACATCTCCGTCGTGGAAAGATAAAAAATGCACCAATCCAACGTACACGTGTGGAAGTGACTGGAAAATAGGCGGCACACCTAGACTGCCGTGACATGGATGATGGTTTATGGTCCGAAACCCTAGCCATCACTTTCAATGAGATTTACACCTAACCATTCACCCTTCCTATCTGTATTTGCAAGACTACAAATGGATGACTGAGATAATCATAGTGGGGCCCACTAAGTGAACGGTTCCAACTGGATGGCTAAATCCAGATGGTGGGCCCATTGTGAATTATGTACGCCCAGATAATCGTGATGGAAAATGCACACTAGTCAGCTGCATTGTGGAGAGACATCTACAGTACAGCAGCATCCAATCCTGGTTGTTGAAATCGTGGGCCCCAAAAATCAGTCACCAGAACAACCTAACCATATGACCATAGACTGACTTTGACTCTAACAAGTGAAATGACTTCTTCCATTTTAATCAACGGATCACATGCAAAATGTAAATGACATCCATACTACAAATAGGCCGGCCAACTGACCTCATTTCAGTTTGTTTCTACTTCACAAGCGACCAAAAGAATTGTTGTCCTGTCGCTGGCCACACACGGTTAAAAATCATACACCCAATCTGGGTGGGCCCCACAACCATCGATGCGAGACAGCGTCATAGAAGGTTGTCTGGGTTGACAATTTAATACGGACGAGTCGGGGACGGCTTGGTCGCATCGTGTATCAGATTGCTTGGGGCCAAAACCGTTACATACGACATGCACCGCTGGTTTTTGGCGAGATACTTTAAACCTCAATGCCCAGCCATGCATGGACCCACCGACTAGGCCACAATGCAACATGAAACGCGACCTGTTTTCACTTCCCATGCAGCTATGCATGCATCGTGAGCCTCCCATGTAAAAACAGGCTTTGGAAAAATCTGATTTTAAAATGCTCCCTAGATTCCATATGCCTTAGGGCTGTCAATGGACCGGGCATGGGGTTGGCTCTGGCCAGGATTTTTGAACCATTCGGTCAGCTCATTGATGGCCCTAGGTGCGGCATTCCCAGCAATATCAAACGCCAGACTCAATTCAAGTTCAAATCGACTTTCATGAGTGAATAACGATTTCAAATTTTTTTTTTTTTTTAATGGATGAGAGAAATGCCATACAAAACGCTCAACTCACAATCCAAGAGACCCGTTAACAATGTTCTGCCAAAAACATTAAGCAGAAATGGAATTTGGAACGGAAGTTACAACTTGGGACCTCTGAATGAAAATTTGTATTGCCAGTATTATAGAAGAAACTCACTGGGAGATTATAAAAGATTCTAGTCATCATAATTCAATCCATCATCGTCGTCGTCAACCTCCACTTCGGCATCATCAGACCCACCAAGGAGAGAGAGGAAGATAACAATGGCGATCGCCTGGGTTGCTAGAAAGTACTTGGCCCTTCTTTTGAAGGTTTTCTCTTCCTCTGTCTTCTCCCTCTTAGGTTTGGGTTTGGGCTTAGAACCTACAAAAGCCCCCATATTCATAAGATTAATAATAATAATGACGATATGACGACAACAACAAAAAGGAATCACGAAAATGAGCATGCATGGTTCTGAATATCAATATCGGCCCAGCCAAAAAATAATATGATACGGGCATCGTATATTGGTTTCGACCCATATTAGCCAATATCGGTTGAATATTTTTTTCTAAGAAAAAGAATCATGGAAAAATGTTTTGTTTTGTTTTGTTTTAAAGGAAAACATGAGATATCCAAGAATAAGCCTAGCCCACTTATCAGCCTGTCAACACATGTAGCTTGAGTGAAGAAACTTGTAATCATTGATGGGTTGTTTCGATCCTGGCATGGGGGAGCTGAGGGGGGAACCTTTTTCGGCCTAAATTCCATTGATGGGTCATTTCGATCATGGCATGGGGTAGCTGAGGGGGGAACCTTTTTCATGTGTATTTTGGACATGTATATAAATGGTGTATCACACCATTCGGACCATCCAATTGGTGGACATTTACTGGATGATAAAAAACAAAGCATATCCTCCGGTGGTCCTGATTCAGGAAACAGTGTCTTTGAATCAGAGATTAGGACTGTTTCAAAAAAGTGAATAGCATGTAGCGCCGGGTTCACCCCTCTAAAGGGTGAGGCGTAAGCCACACATCTACATGCTACTTCTAGATCTTTAATCAAGGTTGCGCTTGGTTGCACCAATTTCATGATATTTTGCACCAAATTAGACTGATTAACCATGAAATTTCATGATATTTGGTGCAACTAAATGCAACATAAAGTAATAGGAAAGGGCAGAGATTAACTACAAAGGTAAAGACAGAGTAACAAAACTGATTTAATACCGTTACTTATATTATTTTACCAAAGCATTGAAAAGACCAATTAATTTTTATTGAAAATACAGAAATGTAACAAATCATTGAAAACTTTAATTGATGTTAATGTTGTAGTGAAATATAACTTGTAATGTGAGCTTGAGTGAAGAAACATTAATTGCATGTGTCCATCCTAAAAAAAAAGCCCGGCCCACTTATCAGCCGGTCAACACATGTAGCTTGAGTGAAGAAACTTTTTTATTGTTTCCTAACGTCCATTTCTTTGTAGTTCATACACATTTGGACTTTGGGCAACCGGATGATTGTTTCACATCAGTCCATGTGGTAGTGTTTGTGTTTTATGCTTGAAGATGGGAGCTAGGAATAGCATTCCACTTCAAGGCTCAAACCCCTTTTCTACAACTTTTAGAGTACTTCCTTGAGCGATGGTCGATCAAGTATTATGGGTACCTATCCAATTTTCTTTCAAATAGTCAGTTGAGTTTTTCAGATGCTTAATTGAGAGTTTGAGTACAACACAAGATTCTATCCTATTCTATTATTAAAAAAGTAGAAAACAGTTGCCCCCTCAACGCATCTTGATTAAATCAAGAAGGAGATTCAAATGGTTGATTGGGTTTTTAAACTTCTAGGTTTTATATTTAATTCATTTTTTAAAACTTTGATTTGAGGCACTTGGAACATTTTTCGAGAACAATTTGGTTAGGGTTTACGCCCCACGATCCCCCTCTTACAACACAAGGTTAAACAACCCATCTCAGTCTCACCCATAAATAAATATAGAAGTGCTTGAATTTCATTGCGATATCTTACTCCAATGTGAGAAGGGTCCTCTCCTTGGTGTCGACGATGATGAAGGGTCACGAGGAGACCGTGGCACCGATGATGATGATGATGATGAGCCAGCTTCCAAGAATTTTGTCTTTAGATGTTCAGCATATCTTACAAGATTGTCATGCTTCATGAGCTGGCTATGCAATACAGATGTATCCTATAACATCAGAACACAAGCAGAAAGAATCAGATAAGAGTGAGGTAGAAATGTCAACATCAACCAGTGAGAATACTTGAACAGCTGATGTTAGGTTTTACAAGATGACAAAGACGAGCTAAGAACTGAGGTGACATATAAAAATGTCAAAAAGCGCAAGTAATATTAGTAGAGGATTACGGATTTACTTTATATATATATATATATATATATATGGATTGGAAATGTTATTTCCACATTTATTATGGAAAAATATTATTTTGGAATCATAATAAACCGGGAAAACAGAAATCCAGGAAACTCCTTTAAGATCTCATGTGACCTCTCTATAAAGCTGTACTTACGACAGGTGGAAAACTGTATCCCAAAAAGAAACATGTTTCTGAAAAGAGAAAGTCCAATGCTCCTAGCTGCAGATGAACACGAGATGCTCCAACCAATCAACCTGAACTGTGCATTACGTGAAGTGGGAATTTCATGGGCCATGATGCAAACATCATACTGATCAGATTATTCCAAACACCCAATCAATAGTCCACAAATACACTATTGAGATTGTTCAAGATAGGTCCTGTCAAGAATTTTACATTGTCCATGTGTTCTCATTATGGATAATAGATTGCTTAATGATTCTAACAAATCACTTCGAACAGAATGATCCTAACTACTCCAACCACGCTTACAACTAAGGAAAGAGATGACCATTTTTTTTTTTTTTTAAAGGACAGAGCTTTCAGGATAGAATCATCTGATCGGTGTGATTCTTTCTTGAAGTCCCATGAAGTATGGGCTGTAAGTTTGTAACTATGGAACAAAAACAAATCAAGGAAGTTTTCGGTCAAGTCATTCTACAGGTGCATTGAAAAAGGAGATGAGAAGGAAGAAGAGATTTCCACCAACAAGGTCTGGAAGTATCAAGCCCCTCCAAAGATTGTGGGATTTGCTTGGCTTGTGGCCAAGGGCAGGGTGCTCACGGTAGATAATTTGAAGAAAAGAGGCATGGTTATTCCTAATGTATGTTTGTGCTGCATGTCAATGGAGGAATCAGTGAATCACCTAGTTATTCACTGTTCCTTTATCAGCCATATCTGGACAGACTTTCTGTCTCGTTTCGAAATAGCTTGGTCTGCCCCAAATTCGACGGGTACACTATTAAAGGCTTGGCATGGTATATCGGTGGGCAAGAGAAGGATGAAGCTATGGAGAATGTCCCTTCTCGCCGTCTGGTCGGCAGTTTGGGAAGAAAGAAACAGCAGATGTTTCAAAGGGATCTCTAAATTGGTGGAATATGTAGCCACTAGAGCTAGAATGTTAGTTGTTGAGTGGGCCGTCAATGTCGACAAACTAAAGGACTATAATTTGCTGTTTCTAGGTGTGTAATTGGCTGTGTAGCTCCCTCGGCAGTGCAGCCTTGTTTCCATGTTTTCTTCTTTTTTAATATAAATCGTAACTTCTCAAAAAAAAAAAAAAAACTATAGGAGCTTCGATCCGTTTCTCTTCTTGAAAAACAAGAAAAATGTTTATCTATTAACTCCACATATTTGAGTATTAGATCATCAGCTCACCACTGGAACAAGGCTATACTACTTTGTTTTCATAAAATGGCGCCACACCTTGTGTAAATATGTGTGCGAGTCAATCCTCAATCTATGGTGGGCTAAAACTCTAACGGAGAACATAAATTCGATCTGAAACTTTATCATCTGTCACATTACTGCTGCTGCTGCTGCAGCTGCTATGTATACAAAGAGATTATTGCATACACACGCAACTTAATTTATAGAAGCAATGTAGATCAGCATCTACAATGCAGCTTCATATACAGTAATTTACACAACAAACAGTGTTATAACATCTAGATATGTATCAGAATGATGCACAGCCATATGAGTTAATTTGTGTAACATATATTCTTAGGGTAAAAGGCTGATCATCCTGGGGCTTTGAAGAGAAATGGTACTGCCAGTTGGACCATGTGGATCAGTCTAAGACCCACCCACTTCAGGAGGTAGGCCCCACCATGGATAGCCCTTTTTTATATAAAGATGATTGTAACCATTAGGAAAATGAATTTGAATGCAAACCAATTGATTATCTCTCAAACGGTTTTTTATCATCAATATGCATGGCCCAACTAGCAGACTACGGGTTCTCTTTAGTAGTCGATGGGACTACAAGACTGCCTCATAATGTTACAAGACACATAGCTTACCTAGTTATGCATATTATTTACATTATAAGAATTATACAACGGCGATGAAAATAATAAAAATGTAAGTTTATATACAAATTAGGTAATTTAAGTGGTAGACCATCTGATCTAAGAATAAAAAATGCACCTCATTGCTGACCAATATGAGTGAAAAACAAAATAGACACCTCATTGGCACCAAACAATGGGACCCAATCACATGCAATCAAAAGAGCATGTGTCACACACACCATTGTGTGCCACTAATGATAAAGTGTCTTTATCTTTTAATTTTTAAAGTAAGATAGCTTTAGCCATATCATTCACCTTAGGAAGTACCATGATGACCATAAGCCTCATCATCATAGCCTTGTCCCAGCTATTTGGGTGGTTTTTGGAATCTTGTTCGCCAATCAGTCCTATCCAAGTAATCTAGCCTTGTCCCTAGATGTCGTTGCACATGACTGAACCATCTCAACATGCACTCCATCATCTTATCTCTGACTGAGTTTGGGAATACTCCAAGGTTGCTTGGGATGATGCCATTCTCAATTTGTCCTAGTCTTCCCATGCTAAATGTCTGCTCATGTTGCTTCTAAGTGCCCAACACTCCCATATTGCATGGTCAGTCAATTAACCGTCCCATAAAATTTTCACTTTCACAGGCATGCAGTGAACACAAAGTAATCCTAAACCACATCTCCACTTTATCCACTCAGCTCTAATTTGGAAACATCCTCCCAATCTCTCTTCCTCATCCTCATGAATAGTAGAACCAAGATAACAGACACATTGCTTTGAGAAATCTCTTGACCATCCATTTTAATAGTGTCACCTATATAATTGTTCTTACTACCCGCCTGGGTTTGGGCGAATGGCTAGTGTAGTGGGTTTGCTCCCCACAGATGCAAGATCGATTTCCTTCCCCGTGATTTACCCGATGCACGTGGTTGGTGGGTGATTGCGTGCATACGCAAGGAATAGTCTGCCTTATAAAGGGGCGGGGTCACCCTGTCATTGTCAAAAAATATAATTGTTCTTACTAAAGTTTCATTCCAAATTCTCCGCTTTGGGTGAGTCCTACAGTGCCTTTGCCTCATGTGTGGCTCTATCCAGGCCCTCCGAGTGTAGTCGTATTCAGACCGCATGCTGCAAATGTTAAGATCTTTTATTATTATTATTATTATAAAACTGATACAGTATGGTCGTGTCGGCCCCCACTGTTACACGATATGGGGGTGAATTTGCTTATTGGAGAAAAAAATTATCAGTATTGGTTGATACGGTCTGATACGGGCCATAGCTGCACCGATACACAGTCAATGTGCTAATACCTGCCAACACAGCCATAGAGGCCCTCTTCTCTCTCTCTCTCTCTCTCTCTCTCTCTCTCTCTCTCTCAAGACTAGAGGAAGTTTAGAACTTATTTTAGACTATAACCAGGCCTTTGGAATCAAACCACCATACCTGGGGGGATTCGATGAATCAAAGTGAAATGGAACATTTTGGTGAAAATTGAGAAAACAGGTAAACCATCTCTTTTCTTCTTCTTTTTTTTCCCATCTTATTTTGGTTGTGTTTCAGTGAAATGGGCCATAATCCACCAAATCATGCTTGATGTGTGCTCAATCAGGATCTAATTGGCTGACTTTCAACAAATCAAGCCGACAAACAACGTTCATATCAAAGAACGGTTTGATACACAATTTTTTTTTGTAGGGATAAGGTTTGATACACAATTGAATACATGTATTAAAAAATAAAAGTAACAGATTCTTGTGTTTTACATTCTTTCCTGTTTCCCCAATAATTTTACAAGATTCTTTGGACAAGGAAAAATGCTGATACTAGCATGTATCATCTGATCAAGTTTGATACGATCTAATACGCCCTGTAGTATTGTGTCATTTTTGGGCCTGGTCAATATGCTTACCAGTACTATTATTCAAAATTGGATAAAATTCTCACAATACACAACCTGCAGAGGAGGAATATGATCATTATGAGCACTAGCCCCCTATGCCTTAAAGATTTGGAATTTGCAAGCCATATTTTCATGTTTTCTTTTCTTTCTTTCTTTTTTTTTGGTTTGCAATGGATGATTAGGGGACCAATCACAGCCTTCTTCATGGCCTGGAAAGGGGGCCCCTTATCAAAAAGAAGGAAATTTCTATAACGTTTATCTCTGTTGTCTAGTCTATATGCCTCTATGGTCTTTATGGAGAGAAAGGAACAATAGAATCTTCAAGATCAGATAGGAAAGTCATATAGTAATTGTCCATTCAGCTGAAGGGATGGTTCTGATATAGGCCTTGGGGTACCAGTTCAGGAGTTGTAAAATGGAAGAAATTGTGGGTTGGATAGATAGGCTTCACTCCTTTACGGTAGGGTAAGAGGGCTAACCTCTCATCATCTCTCCTCCCTCATATCTTTATATTTCCCTTTTGTTTAGTGCTAATAAATCTTTAAGATCCCATTAAAATAACTCCTCCTTGGTTTTGCTAAACTTTAGGGCTTGTTTGATAAGCGGTAATGGATTCCAAGGAATTCTATTTAAAGTGGAATGCTTGATATGCAAGTGGAAATCCCCACTTCATCTCACTAGGGCCACCGTGGATTTTGTGCTTGAGAATGGTAGAAATGGAAATGTGCCATGATTACATAAGGAATCTGTGATTCCCTTTGCGAATAAAGAAAAAAGATGAACAATTATGATTACACTTTTACTTTCTTTTACCATGGAGTCCCACTTATCAAACAGGTCCTAAAGCCTCTAGACTTTAGAGCCTTTTTCGAAACCTAGAATATAGCATTTGCCCCTTTTCTAGTCTCATTGACCAAAAGCATGTTATCTGCAAAGAACATGATATGGTAGACCTAATCCTGGACACACCTGCAGTTGAGTACCTGCAGTTGATTCTTGGGCAATCAACTCACCTAATTGAAATAACCTAGTCTATATAAGGAAAAATGCACAGCTCAACTGGGGGATCCTTTTTTTTTCTTCTTCTTCTTTTTTTTTTTCTTTGTAAAGAAATATATTAAGAAGGCAAAAGCCATAAAAACAACAAGCTAAACAAAGCAACATAACAAAGAAACAGAAAAACAGAAAACAAAAGGAAAAAAAAAAACCAAAAAACCCTAAAAATCTTGATACAGCTCAAGACAAAACCAGGGGCAAAAGCACTAATCCAAGATGGAGGAGGAGCAATCTGTCTAAGAGATTTAGATTGGTCAGCCGCTCCCTCAGATCCCAGATTAGCTGCTTAGAAACAGAAGAAGAAGATGCTTGATCTTGAAAGCAGCAATAGTTCCTTTCTTTCCAATGGCCCAAAACGCAGCCATTACGGGATCTTAATTAACACAAAATTGAATGTGAACTGCCCATTTCACCAAAAAATGGAATGGCGTACTTTTTTTTCCTGATTCTTAAAGTTTTAGCGAAGGAATTGAAGGGACATGAAAATCAGCAAATGAAATGGAGTTATGAGTGACATATTAGGATTGACTGCTTTCCATTGTAAAATGTTCTGCTCATTACTACATGGAAATGACATAGAATGTTAAGGACTAAAATTCAATGCAAATGTCAAAATATTTTTTATAAGTCAACAGCTTATTTTCTAAGAAAATATTGTTCAATAACTTTCATAGTTATATAAAACTTGACAAAATCTTGTGGTTTATGACCCAAATTCTCAAGATTTTACAAACTGATGATTTTCAGAATAATGTTCCTGAAGCAAGAGAAAAAAGTGAGCATATAATTTATTTATTTTTTCGAGGAATAAGTGAACATAGAAAATAACTCAACTGCCACCACAAACTAATTACTAGGTACATTTACTAGTATAACCGTGTACATAAACAACACTTTTTTTTCTTTCTTTCTTTTTTTAAATCTTGTCCATAACCAATACATTTTTTAAGGGTGCCATAATCAACAAAGATTTTCCTACATTTGAATGAGATTGGAGAATATACATGCTCTGTAAAATTGTGAAATTCAAAAGTTGTGGGGATGTAAACTAATTATTAGCAACATATAACCATATGTCCATAACCAATGCATGTATTAATGGCCTGTTTGGTAGCACCAAAAGTTAATATTGGATAAGCTATCCATGTCATGTGGACCTTGACCAGGTTGTCTAGGCTTAGCTATCTTGGACTAACTATTCTGTTGTTGTTTATCAAGCACCTTGGAATAAGGAAAGGCTACTCGAAACATAGGGCATGTGCATGTTGACAAACTAGCACATGTGGCACATGCAAGGTGCTTGAAGATGAACAGTGGCACATGTGGGGCACATGATAGTGGAACATGTGGCACATGAAGGACACGTGAAGGTTGAATGTGCCACACTTGTTGCATGTAAAGATGGACGGTGGCACTTGTGGCGCCTATTTACCACAATTGAATAGTATAACAAATGCCATAATGGGGATAAGAAGGGAAGAGGCTTTTTAGAAACAAGAGTCCTCTCCAACAGTTAAAAAATGAGAATGTTGTTCTCACTTCTCTTGGATTTTGTGCAAAATAACACTAGACAAACAACAGACAAGTGGTTAGGTCCTGGACAAGGTAGCCAGGGACTGAGCTTTGCTGCTACCTGACATCACCTAAACCAAGAAATTGCATGAGACTGGAGAATAAGCATGCTTTTTGTATAACTGGAAGCTGCAAATGCAATCAGTTAAGAAACACAGATATAGACGCAAAAAAAAAGTAATTTTTTCCTTTCTTTTTTGGGTTTCTTTGTTTCTTTTAACTCATCAATTTCCATCATTGTTTTTGAACCCATCAGCTTCCATAACCATAGAGTAAGAGAACTCACAGCTGAAGTTTGAAGGACAAAAAGGGCATGTCCAAGGAAAATAGCATCCAAACTTGTAGGCCTGCATACAACAAAAAGAAGCATGACAGATAACTACGCATTCCTCCCTATTCAAGGTAATAAGAATTCTAGAAAGCATAAGATTGCCTTTGACTGAGTTCGTAAAAGGAAATATGCATGCAGGAGTAGTCAACTAATTATTCAGTTACCTGTTTTCAAAGAGAAAGGTCTGATCCCCTAACTTCACTGATAGGGCCTCATATGCAAGGTTTGCTTTCCTGTATATCTGTCCATGCAGAGAATTCAATCTGTTGACTATTCAGAAACCACTTGAGTCCATCCTTCGATGTGCTCTTTAAGAAAACATCACAATATAACAAATGCAGGTTGACAAGAAACAAAATAAAATCCAAATAGTGCCGCATAAAAAACACAAGGTAACATAGGGCCCTCATGCATCAGGACATCCTTGTGTCCTGCCCATATGGGTCAGGCAGATCCAGAGCAGTCATCTCATGGGCCCCACATTAGATGGACCACGACCCAAAAATCTCCCAGAATGGAAATTCCTATCCTTCCAATCTTTGGCCTTTTTCCAGATCATTGCTATTCTTCTTAACCGTCTATTTGTGGGACACTGAGCAAACAGTTAGGATCTTCCGATGTGGGAGTTTTTGGTGCATTTTCATCCATGCAAGGCCCATAAGGTCAATAGTTTGGATCCCCAAGATGGGGCCCCACCTGCATGGAGTGATGCACCAGAACACTATTCACATCCTAATCCATTGTAGCAATGACCAAAGATTGCGTTGGAGCAATGACTGAAGTGCCAAAATTCAAAATAAAAATGGAAGACAATCACGAATCATATAGCGGTTAGAAACCATAGAGACAAAGAAGGAAAGAAACCTCAGCTTCTCTTTCTACAGCATTGACTTTTGTTATCCCAAGTAGTAGCTTTGCAGCTTGGGTTTGCTTCCAATGGAGAACCTTGCCTACTGGCCATGGAAGATCAGAGAAATATATCTTATCTGCAGCACTTCCATCAGAACCCACCCAGAGTTCATAGAATGCAGCATCCACAAGCCATGAGCTGATCATTGCCTTTGTCGACAACCACTCTGGGATAGAGTTACTTGGAAGTTTCGAGTCTAGATCAACGATACCATCTTCTTTTAGACTTTCAATGGTCCCGCCCTTCTCATTATTGAATGCCACGTAATCACCATACTCAACCAACGGTATGTCATCTACAGAAGATTAAGAGCCATCATTACACCAAGATGATAGAGATTAAACGGAAACACCTGCGGACGCACACATAATATAAACATAAATGATCCTTGGGTGAAGGAGAACCTTTTTTTTAACAAATGAATGATGGAACCTAAAGAATAAATCATCCGGCATCTCATAATGTTCTTTGTTGTCAGATTGAGGATTGCGTTCTTTGTTTCCACAAAAGACAGTGACAATTAAAAAATCTCCACCCAAATTTCTCGAATTTCTCGTAGCATGAAAGACTTTTCAAAATGGCTAGCCATGAATGAAATGGTGGATTTACCGATGGGAGGGGTGAAATTCACATGGTCAAATGGCCAGATTAATGCCTCAAAATGAAAGCTGGACAGATTCTCTGTCTCTCCTTATTGGATTGAAAAATATCCTCTTGCCCACCAATGAGGCTTGCCAAAACCAGCATCCGACCATTGTCCTATTATGTTAGAAGTGGATTGGGGCCCTCGCCCATTCAAGTTCGAGCTCGTATGGTTATCAGTTGAAGGTTTTGCGGAGAAAGTTAGGGAATGGTGGTCTTTCTTCAAGGTGGAAGGTTCCATAAGCTAAAGATGTTGAAAAAGAAATTATTGGTGTGGGAAAAGGAGGTATGGAAGCTCCGTGAAGAGGAATCTGCGAAATTGCTTCAGAATATCCAGGCTCTTGATTCTATGATGGGGACATCACACGCACACGTGCACGCACGCCGCCCCCTACGCACGTACACCAGAAGGAGGACCCCACCGTCGATCTGGATCGATGACAACGTTCAGGGAGGGCCTCCTAGTTAGGAGACGAAATTTTGATTCAAAAGACTGGACCCGATAATCAAGTAAAGCCCATCATGAGATTTCATGATCGGGGCCCACTAGTCAAATTGATTTCATATTTTAGGTTTTGCTTATTAATGTTATCTAGAACATCATGGACGCTTTAGATTTCTTTGATTAATTTTTATTTTAGTTTACTGCATCGCCAAGTAATAGGTTGCGCACATGATGCGAGTTTTGGGATATAGGGTTTTCATATAAATAGGCACCCTTTGTAACTTTTTTCATAAAATGGAAGATTAATTAAAAAAATTATGCGTTTTCCTATTCTCTAAGTTGTGAAGCCTAATTGGGTGCAAAGTCTTCCCTTCATCGAAGGGCTAACTACCGTGGTGCGAAGGCACATCTATCCCAATCCGCCCCCATCTTATATCATCCACCCTTTTCATCTCCCATAATCATCTGCGCTACAAATCTGTCCCTTATTGCATCAAATTCCCTCTCTTCAACAGATTTTCAGAATCTGGCTCTGCAGGATGGCTGAAACTTCGGCAGAGCACCACGCACAAACCGTGCATCGAATCGAGCTGCAATTTGGGGGTTTTGAAGTCTATCCCTGGCCGACTGAGGCCAAGGTGGCCTTTTTTTAAATAGTGGGCCCCACACACGTGCGGCCGAGATTACACGCACGTGCGTCTGGGCCATTGTTGTTGTCCAGGCGTGCGGTACTTCTCTGGTTCGTCTCTCTCCTCTCTTTCACTCTGCTTTCACTCAAAATCCCTAAACCTAACCCTAAATTACTCAAATCTCCAATTTTATGTCCCTTTTCTTACCCTAGGGTTCCCCGAATTAAAATTTCTGAATCCCTTGGATTAAGGACTGATTACTATGCAAGTGTGGATGATTATTTCTTATCTTTGAGTATCGTTTGGTTCATAATTTTTATTGATCCAACCCTATCATGTTTAGGCCTGGACCCGCATAGATTCCCCTTAATTGAATGTTTGAACTTTCATGTGAGATATGGAATTTGTGTAATTGTTACTGAACTAACGTGATCTTAAGCCTGAAATCTCGCATATCATATTTAATTTTCATGTCCTGCATCATTTTAAGGAAGAGGTTAGGGAGTTTTTAAAGGAGGAGCGAGGTTGAAGGGAGGTATTAATGTGGGGGCATTTTCAAACCGGGCTCGAGTGGGGTGGCCTGTGAGATGCAGGGGCACACTCGGGGTGGGCGGCCTGTGTGAGGCAGGTAGCTCGTGAGATGCGGGCGCCACCCGTGTGACTCGTGTGAGGCGGTACCCATGTGATTTAGGGCCCACGGGGGGGTTTCGACCGAGGGCCTAACCCATGAGACGTGGGACCTGGGCAATGAGATAAAGGGATTAATTCGTCATACTCTAACAGTTCGAGCTTTCAGAGCAAGTGGTTAATTATCTTACATCAAATTTGCATCAGAGCGGGAGGTCTCGTGTTCGAGACTCCTCACCGGGGGTGATTAATGCGGGGGCATTTTCACACCGGGCTCGAGTGGGGTGGCCTGTGAGATGCAGGGACACACTCGGGGTGGGCGGCCTGTGTGAGGCAGGTGGCTCGTGAGATGCGTGCCCCACCCGTGTGACTCGGGTGGCTCGTGTGAGGCGGTACTCATGTGATTTGGGGCCCACAAGGGGGGTTCAACCGAGGGCCTAACCCATGAGACGTGGGGCCTGGGCAATGAGATAAAGGGATTAATTCGCCATACTCTAACAGTTCGAGCTTTTAAAGCAAGTGGTTAATTGTCCTACATCAGATATACAGGGCGGAATATAATGTGAGGCTTAGAGAGGAGGAAATCAAATGGAGGTAGCGTTCTTAGGTGGTTTGGTTGAAAGAGGGTGATAAGAATATGAAATTTTTTCATGCTATGGCAAGTGCTCGGGCTCGAGTTAACTAAATATCAAGTCTAGTGGTGGAAGGGGAAAGAGTCAAAGGTAACGAGAAGGTATGTGCAGCTATTGTAAAGTTTTATAAAGAGTAGCTTACAAAAGAAGCATGGTTAAGACCCTCTCTTTATGATCTCCCTCTTCCCTCTTTATCTTCGGAGTTGGCAGAATTCTTGAAAAGCCCAGTTTCAGAGGAAATTAAAAAAGCACTCTCAGAGTTAGGGAAGGTTAAGGCTCCAGGTCCGGTTGGTTATCCAATCGCGTTCTTTCAAAAATTTTGGAGCGTGATTAAACACGATTTGGTCAGCTTTATCCATGAATTTTTCGAATCAGGACACTTATCTATAGTATTTGGGACGACTTCTATTGTTCTAATTCCTAAAAAAGAAGGGGCATAAACATTAATATAAGATTTTGGCAAAGATCTTGGCTTTCAAATTTAGGTCAGTTTTAAGCAAGATGATCTCCAAGGCTCAAGAGGCATTTGTGAAAGGTAGACAAATATCGGATAGCGTTCTTATAGCCCACGAATGTATCGATTCCTGTAGAAGGAAAGGAAAGAAGGGCACCATTTGCAAGTTAGACATTGAGAAGGCATATGATCATGTGGATTGGGAGTTTCTTGACTATATACTAATGCGGTTGAGGTGCGGTGTCAAATGGAGGAATTAGATGCATGTATTCGATCGGCAAAATTCTTGATTATGGTTAATAGAGCTCTGAAAGGGTATTTTTCATGTTCTAGAGGGTTGCGACAAGACGACCTGTTATCTCCTTACTTATTTGTGGTAGTGATGGAGGCTTTTGGGAGGATGTTAGATCAAGGGGAGTTAGCGGGTTTAGTGGAAGGCTTCTGAGTGGGTAACTCGGAGTTCCAAATCTCACATTTACAATACACGGATGACACATTACTCTTATGTGAGGCAAAAGAAGGAAAAGTAGATAGCCTTAGGACAATAATTCATTGTTTCGATGCTATTTCAGGATTAAAAGTCAATATGGCCAAAAGTGAAATGTGGGGATGGGTCTCTCAGCGGAGGACATTAATGGTTTTGCAGTTTGGTTTAGATGTAGGCATAGTTCCTTCCCAATCAAATCATGCCAAGTTAGGTCAGGAGGGAGCTCAGTCTAGGCAGGGGAGTACCCAATCCACATCCATTTATGAGCCATTGAAGATTGGTATTTCTAATCTACTACAACTGAACTTTGTAAGAGTGAAAAGAAATACCTAAGAAACTTAAACAAAAAAAAAACAAAAAAAAACAAAAAAACAAAAAAGAAGAAGAAGAAATTGCAACAACTAAGGCATCATTTGGATTCCTGTAAAATCATTAAGTTGTAAGGGGATTGCATGTAATCATATTGCAGGGGTTGTTTGGATACCTGCATTTGCCTGTAAAGGCTTTACAAACTATAGACACATTACAACTTTTAGTTGTAATCTAGAACCTTGCAAAAAGCCATGTTTTAGATTACAAGAAAAGTTTTTAAAGCCAAAAAGACATTACCCATAATAGAACACAATGGTTGATACACGCTTGCGATGTGTGAAACCCACCGCAATGTGCACGGTACATCTAGTCCGTCCATCAGCTGTAAACTGTTTGAACTCAAAACATTACAAGCATCCAGATGACCCCAACGGACTCCTCCCACGTGTGCATAAGAAGGCCCCATCTGATCCTATTCTTGTGCACACGTGTGGAGCGTACACGTGTGGGATTAGAAGCAATTGCATCAATTACTAGGTAGTTAATGTAACAAAAAACTATAGCTGCTTTTTTTTTAAAAAAAAATCTATATATTTAAAATCATGAACAAACAGAAACGTAAAAGAAAAAAGAAAAAAGAAAAAAAGGAAAGAAATCCAACCTGAATCGGGATTGGCGGTGTCGAAATGGACGTCGAACGGCAGATTGGCGAGGCGGAGGTAGATATAAACGGGTAGGCAAGAAGGGCAGGCAGTTAGGAGACCGAAACAAGGCTTCCTTGTTACAAGAACAAGCCCTTTCTCTTTCTGATCGTCCATTTTCAATTCCTTCCCCTTTCTTGGAATTCCTTTTTACCGGAAAAAGGAAAAAAAAAAAAAAAAAGGAGAAAAATGAGGAGAGGAGGGTTTCAAGAGTTTGTATTGGAATTTCCTTCGCTTTCTTGGACTTCCTTTTCTTCGGAAGGAATCTGGAGAGAAATGAAATGAAAAGGAGAAATGGGAGAGAGGGAGAGCAAAGAGGGAAAAGGGTTCCGTCAGGGTTTGGTGGCACTGAGATGGAAGAAGGGCTGTTTCGAATCGTACTGTCCCCACGCGCGAGCACGTGCGTGACACGAGGGCCGTTTACAAGGTGGGTCCCCAATATGTCGTGCCCGCATATCAGGGAGCAGGGAGCAGATTTGGTGAGACCCCAGATCCACCGAGGTGAGTGGGACCTCTGACTGTTACGTATGTGACTACATCCACGCCGTCCATCCGTATTGAAAGCTTGTTTCAGGGCATTATTAAAAAAAATAAAAATAAACAAATAAATAAATTGAAGCAGCTCCAATTCCCAGGTGAGATAATAATAGAAGGAAACAGTGGTAATCGACTATTGCCTTATCAACAGGTTGGATGGCAAAAATAGATTCTGGTGGCCCGCATAAAGGTTTTTAAAGGTGGGGATTCAATTACTATTTTACTGGCATATGGTTCATATAAGATTTGGATTTACTTATTTTTAGATTATGCCTTAAAATGAGCTTTTAAAACCGTTGGTCAATGTGGATTTAAGGCATACATGTTACTGTAGGCACCACAGGCAGGGTCCCACACTCACCCCGGTGGATATGGGATTTCAACCAAACTGCTCCCATGACTTGAGGAGCACGGTTGATTGGGTGCAGGTTGAGTACCACCCGCAAGGACCTAACTACAGGGGGAGGGTATTCTTAGGGGTCGTTTGGCACCGGGTTTTGGAGGGGATTAGAGGGGATCTGAGGAGGTTTCAAATCCATGTTGTTTGGCAGCAAAAGGGGACGTTTGGCACTATGGATTGGAGGGGATTAGAGGGGTTTTCCAATCCCCTACTGGTTTGACAGCATAAAGTAACCGGGGGTTGCAAATCAAGGGGTTTCCAATCCCCTATTCGGGGGGGTTTGCAATCCACCGTGAGAGATTTGTTTACACCTAAAATCATTTCTATAGTTGCCGGTGTAACATGTGTGTCATTATACACTATCATTTTATTGGGCGTATGACTTACTAATGATGATCAGCACCGTCCAAACATTGTCCAGCACCGTCCAAACATTGTCCATGTAAATCAACAATAAAAAATTGTTGGTTAGTCACTTAGACATGATCTTGTGCTTGTGGCCCATCCGAGACTTGAAATTTCATCATTTTCGAGTAAAGCAAATATTTCAACGAGCTTATCACAATCATTGTATAACAAATTACATATCTCACTAATTAGAGATATTAAAGTTGAATTAGTAATTGAATTCAAATCCCTGTAAATATACTACTGATAGGTACTTTTGAATTAAAGTTGATTCAGACTACACGGTGCCAAATACACTGGAAAGATCGCAAATCCAGGCGGTTCCCAATCTAGGGGGTTACAAATCCACGCTCCCAAACAGGCCATAAAGTAACCGGGGGTTTCAATCTCCTCTTTGAGGGGGTTTGTAATCACGATGAGAGCTTGGATTACACTTAAACTCATTTCAATAGTTGCAGGTGTAACATGTGTCACTATACACTATCATTTTGTTGGGCACATGGCCCACTAATGATGATTAGCACCATCCAAACATTGTGCATGTAAATCAACGATTAAAAATTGTTGGTTAGTCACTCTGACATGATCTTGTGCTTGTGGCCCATCCGAGACTTGGAGTTTCATCATTTTCAGGCAAAACATATATTTCAACGGGCTCATCACGACCATTGTGTTAAAATTTACATATCTTACTAATTAGATATATTAAAGTGAGTCATGCTCCCCAGCGCATGTAATGCCCTGAAAATCGGGGTTGAGCAGGTACCCAACTCCTGAGTTCTAACGCATCACTTATGCAACATACATAATGATGATTTGATGTTGTCCATGTTAGTGCATAAAACATGAATGAGATTAAGCTAAATCAGCAGATCATACTCTAGGGACAGTTGAATTTACGCAAGTGGAAGACTGTGATAAGTAGCTACAATATATATACCATTGTAGGTCTCCAAAGTATGAACACATTGCCAGGTTAAATAGTTACAAGTATTGATTTAAAATACAAAATATCAAAAGAGTAGTAGTCCTTTACAAAGTATTAGCCCTGAAGCCCCGTCGATCCAGAACGGTCTACGTAAATTTGCCTGAATACTGCATATATGAGAATGCCTCCTCGCCATCCTCAAAGTCCGGCTCCGCCTCGCAGGCTACGCCATCATTTGAACCTACAACAAGGTCTGATTGGTGTGTGCAATACCGTCCCATAACGTGGGAGTGAGTGATCAACTCAGTGGAACAATAAAGCAAAGGTTAACATGTTATCAATTCAATCAAGCAGTAATGACAACGCAATACAAGCAAACATCCCTAAGTACTGTGATTAATTGTTGAGGGTCGAATATTACATATCAGACCCCGATTACTGCCTGATTTTACGTACACGATAATGCCTAATATTATAATTTAATCGTGTTTTTATTGCAGGATGTAATAAGGAGCTTTGATTGAAAAAGGGTACTTAAAGCATGGATTTAACAAGATCGACAGATTTGTATGCCAGGGATCCAAGAAAATCGAGAAATTGAAGCTCAAGTGGCCTGAAAAGTGTCCAGAATGCAAGATCATAGGGTTCCCACCATCTGATCAGTTCGAAACTCCATTCGTGGGCTGAGGACCATAAATGAACCGTACACGTAAAATTTCATCCATTGGATCGCTGTGGAAGTGGCCCAACGGACATTTCAGCCCACAATTTACTGATCTGGGGCCCACCTGATCTCTGGATACGCCTCATCTTTGGTCTCGACGCCTTAAATTATGTGAAGAACCAGATGGACAGAGGAGATTTTGTACATACACCATGATGGACCCCATGTGCATTGCATGTATACAGTCTGCAAGTGCACCAGCCGTGCACTCGTGCACTCAAAGTCGGTCAGCAGGCGCTGATCGACAAAATTCGAAATTTCCAAAAACACAACAGCGTTAACGCTGTTCGTCCGTCGGTTCTGCTTGTGGGCCCCACATATCATGCATAGCATCAATCGGAACCGTCCATTGTGTGCGTAGGTGGGGTATTTACCTCACCAAGGCGGCCTTTTAAGACCATGTAAAATATTGCAGAATCCTAACCGTTAAAGGCATGATGAACGGTGGAGTAGAAGGTATTGTGGGCCACATAGAATTTGGTCAAAAAATAGTGATTCCTACCTGGTTTTTCGAGTAGAATGCAGTGGACGGCTTGGATTTTCCAAAAAAACAGTGAAGTGGGCCCCACCATCGTCACAACGTCAATGACGCTACTCTGTTTTGCGTCCGGAAAAGCCGGGATTTCCGTACGGTTCTAGCCCACTATGGTTGATCAGAGGTATGATCCAAACCATCCATCGTGTATCTCGTCCAGAGATCTCCCAAGGGATATTATCTATTTGGAAAAAATGTGATGGAAATGGAAGTTTTTTCTTCCGTTTTCTTAGGTGCAAAAAGACCTACGCACCCGCCTTGCGTAAATAAAACTTCCACAGCCTAGTCCTTCTCGGACTCAACCTCTCCACGCCCCTACGCACCAGCCTATAAGGGAGATCAGCGTGAGGAGGAGAGGAGGGAAAGGAGGGAAGAAACGAGAAGAGAGGGAGCTTGGCTTTCTGCTGGACTTGGCTGGAAAGAGAGAGCACGGGAACAGGGGAGTCTTTTTGGCTGCTGGACATCGCTTGGGCTGGACCTGGACCTGGTTTTTCTTGTCTTTTTCTTTTCTCCTTCTTCTGTTTTTGATATTTGAATTTAGCCCATTTATGTGTGGCTAAACCTCTTAGCTAGGGCTAAGAGGTGAAGCCTGTAGCGAGATGGGAGATACTGTTTCATGCGTTTAAGTTAAAATTTCTGAACTGAACTTGGTTTTAAGTTGATTATTAAAGGAATATTCTTTTCAGTCTTTAATGGTCTGTTGTGATTGAAATTACAATAGGTTTGCAATGGCTTTGAATATTTCTTTTTCTGTTGTTCATCATTGTCCTATGGGCATGGTAGGATGACGGCATTGTCTACTGGGCATGGCTTGGTGATGGAATCCATTCTAATTCATATACCTTTCACCTCTTGAAAACTATATCAAAGGAAGTCTAGTTAAATTCCATGATTTCTGAAGCACAAGTGGATCCTCTGAATCCCTAGTTTCTTCCTCTGAATTCCTTAAAGTTTTAGATAATTATTCCACAATTATTCCTTAAACTCTATTTGGTTTAGATCACATCTTAGTCTAGTTCTAGTTCTACCTAGTTTCAGATAACATACAGGTATCAGTCCCTGTGGATTCGACCTCGGTCTTACCGAGTTTATTACTACATCATAACCCTACACTTGGGGAGTGAACATTAATGCAAAAATGATATGAAATAATGATGCATGCCCTCGCCTACGCTCACTCAGCGACTTCATCTCATGATCGCGCATGAAACACTTCCTCAGTGCTTGACATGTTACGCCAAACGTACACGTAATGCGGTGCATGAGCATGATTACCAAGTTCTTATTAGTCATTTTCATACAACAGGATTGAGAAGCCAAGGTACCTCCCTTATATCAATTCCCAAACAGAGTGCAGGTCTGGTTTGTATTCTAGTTACTAGGTAAAGGCTCTTCGCCTCTATGCGGTCTTAGAGTATACTCGAGGTCACTACAAAGGGCTCGTCACTTTCTCAGTGTAGGCCGACAGCTCGAATACAGTATCTCACACCACCGTATTCAGCTCACGAGTTTGGGTTGCTCACTGGTCACTACGGGGAGGCTCGTCACCCCAGCGTAGGCCGACAACTCGACCACGGTGTCCCATACTACCATGCCCGGCTCATGAGTCTTAGTGGATCTAGGTACCAAGGTTAAATGGATTTTCACTGGTAAGTTTGGTACCTTAGGTTCAAGCAGTAGCGTCCATACATGGTGAACATACATTGGGTCAATCGGGTTACTTGACGAGCTCGACTAGCACGAGCGCACATCGAATTGATCGACATGAAGTGCATGAGCACTCCGTGTGGCCTAACCAGGGTCGACAACCGAAGTACGGCTCGGGCTCATCGAAGATGTCCTGTGGGCGAAAACAACCTCAGCCACCAAATCAGAACCTGTTACCGATTACTTGGACTATTTCATAGTCCCAACCACACTCAGTACCAACAAGAGTTCATGTGAGATAATCAAGCAGTAAGTAATTCAAATCCTACAACCATTTAAGCATTTTATGAAATACACTATAAACATGAATTCACACATATGCATTTCATAAGTAATCAAACAATATAATATAAGGTACATGAAGGGATTTATGCACATAGTTAAGGTAGTTGAGAACCTTATCTCAACGCCCATGTACAATACAATTCACCAATTACTTACTCTTGCAGACAATTTATCAAACACTTATACTACACCTATCGACATACATGACATATGTTGATTTTTAACATATACTTAGACAAATCCTTCCGACAAGGAGTTTTCACATACACCATCATCATGCACATACATCCCATAGCCACGGTAGGCACAAATCATGATTTCATATTCATTCGGTCATTTCAACAAACACTTAAACTATACCCTTCAACATACATGACGTACATCGGTCATAATATGTATTTGGGCGGATCCTTTCACCAAGGAGTTGTTGCAAATGCGACTATCCCATATCTATGACAGATAATCATGGCAAACATGAATCCCAATTCTACACGCATTCAATCATTTCAACAAATACCTAGAATACACTATAGTCAATATAGTTCATATATATCTGAAACGCGAAACAAACGACGCATTTGGCATGTGAAATAGCACCCACGTCAGTAATAAATCATTAACCGACATTGAAAGGCTTGAAAACCATAACCTATACGTTTATAGTCCGCACCTTTCGTTGGTAAACGCGTAACGAACCCAGTTTAAACACTAAGTCTTTGTTTACGGCACAACGGCTACCTGATTCATGAAATAGGTTAGCTATTTTGCCTATTGCTCCATTTGGATATCTATATCAGTTTAGGGTTAGGATTTTTTACCCAAAAATGGAGGTAAAATCGACGGTGTAGTGATGTGGGAAGGTGAACCGAGGCGTGAAGTAGCAGAACAGAAGGATGGCAGCAAACTCCAAGGATCTCCCTTCGATCTTCATTCTTTTCTCTTCATTTCTCTCTTCTTTCTTACCTAGGGTTTTTAAGAAATTCGTATGGATTGGGAGTGAGGGGGTTTAAGGTCCTTATATAGGCTCAGGACTGATGGAAATGGCCCCAGGGCCAAGGTATACTTAAGTTATATCCAAATACGGACTGTTCCAGTCCAACGGAGCACTTCTAGTGGCCCCTTTTCCATGTGCGGTCGGACTTAAACTCCCTGACCATGGATTTAGGTCAGGTTAAGTTTTCGTTCCGATCGGATTTACAGATCGACCGTGGCGGACCAGTTTCAGTTCAACGGTCACGGGCACTCGATCAGGGCCACAAGTGCATTACCATGTATGAGACATTTTCCCTGATCCAATGGTGTATTTGGGTCAGATTCTGACAATCTAAATCCTTATATTTTGCCCGTAAGCGACACGACTCAGATTACTTAAATTCGAATTTTATTTCTAAAGATATCCATGTTCCTCACACACTTTGCTCCAGGCTCAAGTTGTGCATTTCTATACACAATTAAGACTTAATTTCCAAGGGGGTTGTCAAGTCCAGTAATGCGGTCATAGCTGTATAGTTTTACGGTTATCGAACTTTAGACGTGCGGTCCAGGTCCGATACGGATTTTCGGTGTGCTCCTGAGAGCAACTGGGTTTAGAAATGGATTATAGATTTCAGGGTAATGTAGCGTCAATGATACTGCACGGTTTGGATCTTACAGATCATATTTAAAATAATTAGTGCTAATTTCATAAGTACTCTAGTTTCGCACTTGCTAATATTGACCTAATTCCTAAAAGTTTTGGTCCCGGGTAATTTCTGCTTGAGGTAGTACTTGGGCCTTTGTAGTTTGTATAGAAAGTGATCCAAGCTATTAATACTTAAGTAAATTATGCCCTAATTACAACAGAATAAGGTCCTAGGGTAGTTCTACGTCTAAGGACGTCCATTGCCGAGCTGGGAAAAATTCGGGATGTTTCGGCGCACCTACGCACGTGCGCACCTTTGCACACGTGTCATGGGTGTCTAATCTAAACGATCCATGTGATGCGGAATCCCATGAAACCCCCTATGGCAAATTCTCACCCTGATCTAAAATTTGGTGGGCCATAGCAAAGAGAAATGCAAATCAAGGGAAGAAACTGTTTTCATTTTTCATGGCCCATCAAAGTTTTAGATCAAAGTAAAACTTGGTCCTGGGGGGTTTTACGAGGTGCTGCTTCACATGAACAGTTCAGATTTTGGATCCACATCACGTATGATGGGTTCTCAAAAAAGTTCGTACTAGATACGTATGAATTGGTTCGCAGGTGAACGTTTCCGTATTAAAGTTGGTTTAGTAATTAAATTCAAACCCCAATAAATATACTATGGATATGTATTTTTGGATTAAGGTTGATTCACACTTGGGGTGTCAAGCGCACTAGGAGGATTACAAATCCAAGGGGTTTCCAACCCAAGGGGTTCCAAATCTAAGGGGTTCCAAATCCACGCTCCCAAACAAGCCCTTAGGGAATATGAGGGGCTGCCCTCATGTATATGTTTCATCAATGCTATCCATTCAACGGTCATTTTAGTTTATAAGAATGAAAAAAGAGGAAGATTGAAAACTCAAATAAACCACACTACATAAAGCAATGGGAACACATTGAAAGCTTTTTGTTGAAAATTTTCAAGGGTTAGAAGTTTTGTTGATATTTATATCTTCCCTTCATACTGATCCATTTAGCCTTATGAATATGTTGAATGGCAAATAAACAACATAGTGACCTTTAGGAAATTTCTAACATAGGATCAATCCTCACAGCTTCTTGTGGTGTGGCCAATTGAGCTTCTTTTTTTTTTCCTCTCACACTCATCTCATACATTAAAATTATCTTTCAAAATGGATGGAAGGCATGAATAAAACATATATGCTAGGGTAGGCAGTACAAACACCCAGGATTGTCCAATCTCTAACTCATCAATGGTGGACGTTCAATCCTCACTGTGTTCCTGTCATGAGGCCCATCTGCCTCACTTTTAAGCCTATGTCCTAACATGATCTGGATGAATGGATGGAAAGGGTGAATATCCTACAACCATCACGGTGAGCCCCCTCTAGCTTTCCATATCTGCCAAAGGCTTTTGCAGGCAATTGGCGTCTCTGTTTCGAATCTTATACCTATTTACATACTGTGCACGCATGATATAATTTAAGCAGACCAACTTTATTTTTGTAATTTACGTGAGCTTTGAATCTTTCTTATATTACATTATCTAATTAGAAAAAGTATTTTACATTTATAAACGAAACTGTAAGAAAAATTGCTTACAATGGTAAAACCTGCTGAACGATAATTATTATTCATTTATCACACATTACATTACTGTGGAAAAACAAAGGGGATCTTAAGTATTTTTCCCACTTTTCAAGCCAATAACCCAAAAAATCCACTAATATTATTTATTTTCAATCACTACGGCTAAAGAACTAGAGGAGGAAATTCAAAGGCGTAAAAAATGCATTCTTTTTATTTTCTACAATGGAAATTACATCAATAAACTCCAAAAAGAATCAAACAGAGAATTCGGGCTGTAATAAACGGTCAGGACTCGCCATTGTTGCATTTGCTAAGCTGGGCCACGCCCCGACGCCCATCACAGCCCTACAAAGAATGGTTACATTTACAACTATAGAAAAAGATAACATCCTTCACACGCGAAGATGAGTCCCACGTGTGGAGATCTGGACCGCTCATCACGAGATCCCACTGTTTAGGTGCCATTTCTGATTTCTCAATCACAGCCTCGTACGGTCATCGGGTGGGCCACGCTGTACAAAACAACGCCCACACGTGTAGCCCACATCATATCGCACGTGCGGCACTTACGCCCCATCCTTTTCCGGCGTGTCCTTCTCCCATTGCTTCATCACCTCCTCGTACCGCTCGGCAGACTTAACGGCGAACTCCGTTAGCGAACTAACGGCAGCCGACATGCCCGCGCACAGAATTCTAACGGCGACTTCCTCCGTCACACGTCCCTCCTCTCTCTCCGCCGCATCCACCTTCCCTTCCGTATCGGCCGAAACTCCGCCACCGAAACGCTCTGCTCTCTTCGCCTCCTCCTCCCTTCCGTACACCGACGCGACCCCGGCCGCGAAGAAATCCATGCCCTCGGTCGCGCCGGCCTCGGGGACAGCGTCTAGGAATCCGGACCACTGGATGCAGATCTCGAATATCGGCGGCCCGGCGTTGGATGGGCGGGAAGGGAATAGGAATTTCGGCGTGTTGGTATCGGATCGGACGCATCGTTGGGCCCACCCAGCAAGGGAGCGGACGTAGGACCGTTGAGATGTGACCCAGGACTCGAAGCAGGCGCGCCAGTTTCGGAGCTCCGACTCAAGACTCGCGGCGGATCGGGCGAGTCGGGCCGGATCGGGATCGCCCGATGTCTCGGAGCGTTTCGGAGGCGTGTCGGATAGGATGAGCTTGCCTTCCTCTATCGTGCGCTTCTGGATGACGTGGCACTCCGCAATCACTCGCCACATCCTCGACAACCTGTTGTTAATCGCGAAAAACAGAACAAAATCATTATCAAAAATAAATAAAATATGCCTCTCCAAGCAGAGGGCGATCCAAACCGTTGATCTGATGAGACCCATAGTAGCTGGAGTCTAACCCCCAGCCAACAAGTAGACGGTTATGATATTTGGATGGGTTCATATCTAGACCACCCATCCAGTGGGTCCCACCATCAACAGGCCAGATCATAGAAACTGAGCAGATTGGATAATCCTAACCATCCAATGGGCTGCAAATGGGTGATGAAGAACGAGACTTATTTATATGATACTCTAGCAGATGGGGATACAGCAATTTACATCAGATCCGAACCGTTGATCTGATAGAACACACAGTAGATGGGGCATACAGCGAGGATCTTCCAGAATGGAAGACCATGACCCTTCCATTGATGGGTGGCCAACAAGTGGATCCATTGACAGTGGGCCAGAAATTTGAATGGCTGGGATGAGGTAATGTAAGGGTTAAAATGCATGTGACCCCAACACTCAACTAAGCATGATATGAACTTCTCAAAAACCTGAGATGGCAATGGGAAGAGCTGCAGAAGTCCATGTTTAATACAATCAAAGCAATTTTCGGTTAGGGCAATCCATGGTATGAGGCCCACCAGATGGATGGTCATATGAGGGGGCCTTGGCAGAATGCCACCCACAATCCAATGGATAGAAAAGGACCTCAGTTTTAAATGTGTTTCTTAGTGCATTTGATTAGATGGACATACCCTCTAATCAGCTCCATTAGCTGTGGCTGCAGCTCCTCATCCCTTAATGCCTTGATTCTCTTCGACACCGATCCGATCGTGTGCATAGAAACTTTCATCCGTGCATGAAGATCCCGTATCATGGCCTTTGTTTTCTCATCCACGGATGAATCCTCATCCTTCACATCCATGATTTGCAGGCACTTCTTCTCATAAGCTCTTCGAATTCGAGCTCCAGACTGTTAAAGGGACAAACATGAAGAGATTTTGTATTCACACCAACTATCAAATGATCGGATGATGGGAACGTTGATCCGGCAGGCCACCACATGAACATGACATAGCCCAAAATCAAGGGCTGACGAATTATCCTAGCTTTGGTTCGGCATAGTTTAGAAAATGTTGTGTGAAAGACGACAAAGGTATCATCAACACATTCAATAGCAAAATCACAAGAACAGAACTGCTAGGATTATTCTATCACCCTGGTCTTTGGGCTATGGCCCATCTTCATTTCGACCCATCAGATCGATGGTTCTGGTTGCCCTAGACAATTGCCACATGTTGAGATTGGATTAGAAATGGGCAAGCAATCATCTCTAGCAAAGCAAGATCACAACTCAAATTATCTTATCTTGTGCTGGAGACGGCATCACTTGTCACTAATACCTGAGCCACCATAAAGAAGATCTGGAACAAAAACCAGGATGGTCCATTCATCAGGTGGGCCATACTATTGAAACCAATGCAAGTGTATCCTTCCAATTTTCGCTTCAGGTGATCTTCGTAGTATGGTCCACCGTCGTCACGGCACCAATGTCCGCACTGACGCGACACATAAGTGGAAAAAATGTTGTATGGTAAGTTTACATTCAGCATCTTATCGACCATTTCTCCCATCTCTACATGTGATTATTTAGCTAATACAACCCAATCAGTGGTAGAAAGCATACCTTAACTTCCTCATAAAGCTTCTTCTCCCATTCGCACAATCTGTCTAATGTTGATCGGTGACTCCTACGAAGCATCCAAGATTCATCAGAGATGTCATTACTGCTGTCGGAACCATCGTCTCTGGTACCAGAAGAAGCGTGAAAGAATGGAGATGATGTCGAGCGGAACAAAGCAACCGGATTCAACAGTTTTGCGGCTGCACAAATGAAGAGTATGTTAAAGAGGTTTAAAGACAGTCCATCTTTAAGGGCCTGTTTTGATCATCCATTGAATGCAGATCAATGAAATGTGGATGGAAGGGTGTGCACAGTGCCTACAACGAAAATGGGATAACAGTGGGTCCGACCCATTTCAGAGGGGAGCATTTGTGCTATCTGCATTTTCTGTGGGATGCGCCAAACTTTGATCGTGCATCTTATTCATTAAGATTATGTCATGCTTCAGTGCTCCTAGTTGCATTGGGACACTTAAACAGTCCAATCAATTGATCCAGGTTGTCCATTAGGTCCAACACAAAATTCACAAGATAGAATGCAAATATTGCACGGATCTTAACCATCTGATCATTGGCTTCTAATATGGATGGCCAAGATCATTTGTCTAAAATAGGTCTAACCAACAATTGGGTCCATCTATTTGATAGTTCCCATCATGGATTATTTAGGATTCCAAAGATCCACTTCTGTTAAGCAGGCAAAAAGGATGGTCACAAAAATAAGACTACTTATAGAATGGATTGGATCATCCAATCAGTCTTATCTGACTTAATGGACTATTTAGATCGAGCTATTGGACTGTCCGAGTTACCCGATGCTTCGGAGTATTTCTCCTGTTTGAATTGCTAGATTTTGGCAACAGAAAAGGCCACACATGCACATCTGCATGTACTAACCTGGATTTTATTGGGACATCTGAGGCATGCATCAGACACATTCGATGGAACCCACATAGAAGATCCATAGAACAAAAAAATCACTTCAGTTCACTCATCAGGTGGTATACAGTGGTTCAATTGTTTTCTTACAATAGCCCACCTGATCAGTTTATCAGCTGATTTTTAGGTCAGGTCATGAACACTAATGGGGCCCACCCTGATGACTTTAATGGCTGATTTCTATGGAGACGCAACCGATGCATGGCCTGTCAGACACATTCGACAGACCCCACCATATAGATGATCTGTCACTCATCAGGCCGGATACAGTGGTTCAATTGTTTTCTTACAATGGCCCACCTGATCAGTTTACCAGCTGATTTTAGGCCAGGTCATTAACACTACGGGGCCCACCCTGATGACTTTACTGGCTGATTTCTATGGGGATGTAACTGATGCATGGCTCGTATGTGTGGATGGATAGGGGTGTGTGTGTGATCTCAGATAGGATCCAAAACTAACATGCGATTGGTCATACCTGTTAGCTCAGTTGCAGTTGAGGATTTCTGTGGTCCAGTTGCCTCCAAAATCCTCAAAACCTCTGTAGCAGAATTGCACACTGTACTGAACTGGGTATCGAGGTCCTTGACAACCTCTGCCATACTCGTCGGTCTTCGGCTCGCATAGACAGTAAAACCAGTTCTTTCTAATGATGCTTCTCCATCTCTGGTCACTACTTCCTCTCCATTACCAACTTTAGTTTCTACCCCATTTTGCGCTTCTGATACTTCAGTGCTGTCTTTACTCTGAGATTGAAGCCCCTCCTTCCCGTGCTCCATATCACTGTCCTCGCCAACACTTTCTTCCTTCATTTCTGCCTCTTTGATATCATTTTCCTCTTCTAATTTGGGTATCTCTTTTTCTTCACAAGCTTGCCTCAGCTCTGCCATTTCATTGTCGATGTCCATCTGATCGAGACTGTTCCTAGTGGGGTACGCGTACGTATCCAGCGACAAAAAGGGGTCCCAAAAGAAGTCGAATTGGGAAGTTTGGATAGGTGATGGCGGAGGAAAGCTTGACTTGTGGCATGGCGAAGAGAAGTAGGGTGAGTTCTTACGTGGTGGTGATTGCGCGACAAAGAAGCTATCGATTCCGAAATGATGCATTGGGGGGTAGGATTCTACTCTCATGGTCTCTGGTGAATGGGGCCTCTCAATGACGGAAACCGATGGAGTTCCACTTGATCTCAAGTAATGAACTGTGTGAGAAGATTGGGATTGAATTGGCGTTGTAGATGAGGACTTCAAAGGAACGCCAGTGAGCTCAGGGATTGTTTTCTTCGTGGGCATGGAGAAGGGATTTCTGAGTGATTCGCCAATGCATTCGTGGCCTTCAGCTCCATCGACGTAGTCCTGGAGTGCGAGAGAAACTCGTCTTAGTGACTCGATATAAGCAGCATGCCTGGCTGCAAATTGAATTCTATACTCGATGGCCTGTTTGATGAATCTCCTTCTATCCTTACAAAGCTGGACCACCTCCTCATCACCCAACTTTGAATTAGAACATCCCATTTTTCTCAACAGTCAACAGATTTTTCAGATTCCAATTGTAACCAGATTATGCAAGAAAAACAATCAACTGCGAACCAAATCCTCAGGATCTTGTATGACTGCTCAGCAAAACAAAAGAGAGAATTTTGAGACCTTCAATACATATTTTCCAAGTTCCAACAAAGAGGAAACAAGCATTTGCTTGGCCCCAAGAAACAGTGCATGTGATCCAAGCTTTACATATCGTGGGCCGTCGTAAAAGATAAGGTTGTGCCCCAAAAATCTCCTGATTCAGACGATCATAACCATCCATTTGGCCCTTGGTTAGATATGAACAATTGGCTGTAATTCTCCATTTTCATTGGGTGACCATGATCATATGATCGAGAAGATATTGGGGCGTGGCCCATCCTATAAGAGGAAACATGCAATGTCAAATCAAGCATTTGCTTGGCCAAAGGAGCAGTGCATGTGATCCGAGTTGTACATATTGGGGGCCGTTGTGGTAAATAAGGGTCTCGCAATTCAGACGATCCTAATCATCCATTTGAGCCCTTGGTTAGATATGAACCACTGGCTATAATTCTCTATTTTCATTGAATGGCTATGATCTCCTGATATAGAAGATATTCCGGCATGGCCCATCCTATGATGGGTTACACCAAACCAAACAACTTTGATTACCTAAATCTGGGCACTACCTGCACCTAAAGAGGAGATATACAATGTCCAATCAAGCATTTGCTTGGCCCAAGAGACAGTGCATGTGATCCAAGTTGTACATTTTGTGGGCCCTAAAGGTGGATAAGGGCATGCCCCAAAAATCTCCCGATCAAGATGATCCTAACCATCCATTTAGGCCCTTGGGTAAGTGTTTATTTTTCACTAATCTTTTTTTTTTTTGCGAGTTCTTTACAAATGGGTTCAAGAAAGGAAGGTTGTTTTCGGAGAGAACCAAAAGGTAGTTTAGTTCCATTCCCTAGACTTTTAAAAAACAAAATTTTTTTCCTTTCCTTTTCATTCGATCTCCATGATGTGATCGTAGCTTAAATCTGCGCCAAGGTTTCAGACAGAAAGGAAATATGATCAGAACTTTGGTTAAATGTGAACCATCCATTTAGGCCCTTGGTTAAATGTGAACCATTAGCTACCATTCTCCATTTTCATCAAATGGCTATGATCATATGATAGAGAAGATATTCAGGCAGGCATGGCCCATCCTATGATGGATTACACCAGATTAACAACTTTGATTACCTAAAGCTGAGGCCCACCTATATTATTACTGGGACAAAAAAGAAAAAGAATAAGAAGAAAATAATAGAAAAGAAAATTCTTTCTTTCATTAGAGCACCATATATTACCCACCCAGCTGGAGCACAGAAGAAGTGCAAGAAACAAAAGGAAACCCATGGACACTAATTCTAAGAAATCAAACTCAACATCTAGTATACAAAATCAGAACTTTCAACCATTTTCAGACACAGATCTCCTCTGCATGAATGCAGAGGAAATCATGATTTTGTAAATTTCACTTCGTTAAATGCATCAATGCAATTCAATTTGATGGTGCCTCCAAACACAGCCTTATCATTGCAATACAAAGATAAACATTAGAGAAAGGATGTTCTTTTCTTATTTCTGAGACAATGCATGCTGGAAGGGAAATGCCAAAGAATTCATGCAAGTAGAGATTCAAGAGGTGAATCTTCACACACGTGCCAACATGGAATGCACGTTCAAGATCTAATCCACATACCAGGTGGGTCTACGAGCAAGCTGCTCCACCCGTCAGGCAGGCCACAATGGTACATTGAACATAGGCTATTGGTGATTTCTTTTTTAACCATTCATTTTACTTGTACTAGTGTGGTACACATGTTCAATGTGAACATGCCCCATTCCAAAATCCAGCTGGTCCACCCATAAGGTAGGCCACTAGTTTATGTTGAATATAGGCCGTTGGTCATTTTCTTTCTAACCATCCATTTTTTTACTTGTACTAGTGTGGCACGCATGTTTGATATCCAATCCATACAAAAGGTGGGGCTAAGTGTGAAACATGCAGTTCCAAAACCCAGGTTGGTCTACCCATTAAGTAGGCTGAACGGAGGCTATTCATGATTTCTTTCTAACCATCCATTCTACTTGTACTAGTGTGGCTCACATGTTCAAGAGATCCAATCCATACATCAGGTGAGCCTGATTGTGAACATGCCCTGTTCCAAAATCTAGGGTGGACGGAAAGTGTTCCAAAATCCAGGGTGGACGGAAAGTGTTCGTTGAATATAGGCTGTTGGGTTTGTTTTTTGTTTTTTGTTTTTGTTTTTGTTTTTGTTTTTTTTTTTTCTTTTTACTAACAATCCATTTTACTTGAGATCTGATCCATGTGAACATGAGCTATACCAAAATCCATTCTGGTCCGACCGATCAGGTGGGCCACAAGTATATGGTGAATACAAGACATTGTCAATTTTCTTTTCATGTATTTTACCTGTAATAGTGTGGCCCACCTGATGAATGGGGCCTGATTTATGGGCCGAGGCATGCGTACTCCCCAACCCGAATGATTGGCCTGGATCTTGTACATGCATGCTACATTGGCACATGTGCTGTAATTCACCACTTCAACCTCTGTTTACATGCATAGAAGACTAAAAGAAGAGATGAAACTTACCTCAAGTAATTGGGTTTAATTTGAACCTTCGCTGCAAACTTCGGCAAAAGCAAAAAGCTCCGAAATTTCAATTGCACCTACGAAAAGAAGCAAAAAACTGAAACTTTAAGTCAGTTGGGCAAAGACATTCACCACAAAGGAATGTGAAAACATGCATAGAAGGACAAATGAAAACTAGAAAGACTGAAGAAGAAGTTTGTAATTTGGAAAAAAGAGCTGAAGAGTATGATGAGATGAAAAATTGGAAGAATATAAAATGGTTTTCTTATGTGAAAAAAATGCAAGAAATTTCTCAAAAAAAAAAAAAATCAGAGAATTTTTTAATATAAGGAAATGATATGATGAAATCTTCAGCTAGAAATTTCAATAGAGCAAAAGAAGATGAGATTCAAAAATAGGAAAATAAATAAATAAATAAACAACGCCCAAAAAGATTCGATGAGATTCAAAACACCCTGATATGCAAAAATCTAATATTGAAAGAGGCAAAACCCAGTTGAAAAATGAAATCTTGAGATGAAATGTACAGTAACAAATTCAGGGGAAAAAAAGATAGATGAAATGTGACGAGATTCAAAAGCAGATAGGGCCCAAAGAGGTTTGTTTGGAGCGCCAATGGTTACTGAATTTCTATTAAAAATCTTATATAGAAATTTCAGTAATGGAGATTTGAATGGAGAGGAATGAGAAGAAGAACGGACTTTTAGAGGCCGGAAAGAGAAAAAGGAGAGAGAGAGAGAGAGAGAGTCGTTGAGAAAGCAACGGTCGAGTGAGTGAAATTCGAGAAGGGGAAACGAAAGAGGGGAAAAAGTAAAGGAGTAAAACTTGTGCAAGAATATGCCCCTAACTATCATTTTAATTACTGAAATACCTTCAATTCTTGTGTTGGGGAAACACTTTGTTACCCCGTGCTAGGTGAATCAGATCCACGCCGTCCGTTACTTAAAAGTACCTATTTTTGACTTTGATCTAAAAAATAAGGATAATTCAATGCTCACGTGGACCACGAAAATAAATTTATACCTAAAACATATAAATTACATCGTTTGGCCCACCTGATTTTTATAATACTGTAAATTATTCTAGTTATTGCGTTTATCCTCATGAGGTACGTCATATGAATGGATTGGATGGGATATAGACACCACAGTGGGTCCTACACAAAACTAATGGTAAGCGTTCCCACCCAACTGTTTTCCTAAGGTATGGCCTATATGAGCTTTTTATGATCAAGATGATTGATTTCATTGGTTAAACTGAGGTAAAGTACCTGATGGACGGTATGGATCTTCTGAGAATTTCGTCCACGTGGCTCTCAGTTAACGAAAGTAAGCCCGGTAGGTACCTAGTGCGAGTTATCCAGCGCGGTGCTTCGTCCTGTTATGTTTTTTTCGGTTTTTACTCCTACGCTGCAGTTCACCACCATTTAAAAATATTTTATGACTCTCCAACCGTACGCATGGGCATAGTTGTGAGGGAATCCAGACCGTACAAACATCTGAACCAACTGTGGATGGAGCATTATAAAAGATTATACCGAGAATATGACAGTAAGGATGGCATTCTCTGCCTTTAAGTTTGAACCACCCGTTATCTTATTTCAACCATCCATATCATTGGCATCAATTCCATATATGCATCATCCACTCCGTCCATACATTTTTCTAGATCATTTTATGCAATGAAAAAAAAAATTAGGTAGATCAAAATCTCAAGTTGACCACATCATAGGAAAAAGTGTTTATCGAACCCCCACCGTTAGAAACTTTTTGAAGGACAGACGTTTTGGATCAAGCTGATATTTATTTTTTACCCTTCATCCAAGTTTGTGTGGCCTAATCAACAGGTTGTGGCCTAATCAACAGGTTGGATGTTAAATAAACATTACAGTAGGCTCTTGGAGGTTTTTAACGGTGGACATTCAATCACTATTGTTTTCCTGTGGTATGGTCCACCTGAGATTTATATCTGACTCGTTTTTTATATGAAGCACTAAAATGATCTAGAAAATAGATGGACGGCGGGGATAAAACACATACATCACGGTGGGCCCACAGAGCACCGGCCTCACTAGCCAAAATTTGGGCCTTTCAAGTCGGATCCGGGTCCGGATCCTATGACAGTGTTAGTAATCGGGTTGAGAGGAGAGTGATGTCGATTGGACCCGCCTGATCTGGGGCCAAAAGTTGGACTGATCAACGATCCAAATTGACCCAACAATGCGCCTTCTCAGCCGTCCATTTATGGACCGTACGATGCGACCCGTCCACATTAAGCCCACCAAACACATCCCTACGCGCAGCTGATATGGTAATTTGAGGGAGGTTCCACTGCAACGGTTGTAGATGAGAATTGAGTTCGTGCAACTAGCTGCGTGCAATGCCCACCGTTCTGTGCAGCATCTAATCCATCAAGAAGGGTTCCCTTGCAGTGAAAATCGTATGCCCCAAAAATCAGTTTGATCCAATCATCTGGTGGGCCACAGCATAGAAAACAATGGGCAAACCTAGGTCTCACATGTAAATTCACGTGGTGGCCCACCGTTCTGGACGTGTTGGATGCAAGACACATCACGGTGGGCCCCACGCCAAGCTGGTTGCACGAAATTATTTTAAAATCGGCCTTTAGTAACTTTACGATTTTTTATTTTTTATTTTTTATTTTTAATGTGAAGATGCGGTGGGTTTTGGAGCGGTTTTAAGTTTAAATTAATAAAAAGCATGTCACGGGTCCTGCACGTTTGTTCCATTAAGAATATTTTTAGTGAGAACTGACTACATACAGGCAACCGTACTAGAACTTTTGGTACGTGGCCATATTTAGGGAAACATGGAACTTTTGTGTGAAATCAGAACCATGAAAACGCTGGGGCTCACTATCAAGACAAGCATGGTAAAAAAATCAGTCTTTTATTTTGATCGTGTGGGCTATACTTTTGGAATCAATGAGAAACCGACGATTTGACTCAACAAAATATGTGGCCCACCTAGTGATCTGATCTAATTGATTTTCAAGAATAATGATATTCCTTGTGGAGCCTACGATTTTCGTGGTACGGATATCCTACACGAGTGGTATGTCAGCGGTAAATAGGGTAAGGTACCACAAGTTGTGATTGGATTCCCCGTACGGACGTCGGTGCTAGAAAGGATATGTGGACCCACCATGATTTATATGTTTTATCCACGCCGTCCATACATTTTTCCGGCTCATTTTAGGACATAAGACAAAAATTAGGCAGATCTAAATCCCAAGTGAACCACACCACAGAAAACATTGGTGATTGAACGCCCACCATTTAAAAATTCATGCACTGGAAACATTGGTGATTGAACGCCCACCGTTAAAAGATTCATGAACAAGAAACACTGGTGATTGAACGCCCACCATTAAAAGATTCATGGGGCGACAAAAGTTTTAGATCATGTTGATATTTGTGTTCTTCCCTTCATCGAGGCCTTGGTAACTTATCAATAGGTTTGATGCCAAATAAACATTACAGTGGGTTTTAAGAAGTTTGTAATGGTGGCATTAAATCACCACTATTTCCGGTGGTGTGGTCCACTTGGGATTTGAATCTATCTCGTTTTTTGAATTTATGCTATAAAATAATGTCACAAAATGAATGAACGACCACATACATCATGGTGGAACCCACATAGCTTTTCGGGGCACCACCGAAACCGAATCCCACGAGCTGGGAATCCGTTGCCTGTAAAAGCATTTTTTAAATAAAAAAACCAAAACTCCCTAAAGTAGCTTGAAAGAAGATGGATTGTCTGGATTTTTTGTGCCTTTGTGGCCCACCCAAAAAGTGTATGAGGTAATGATCTTTTGGGCAATGGAATCCCAACGGTCAGCATGAATCACAAGTTATGATATAGCCATCTATTTCCCACTAAAGTGTCACACGTGTAGAATATCCAGTCCGTACAAAAGCTGAGCCGCATCATGATCCATTGATAGGGAAATCAGGCCGATCTGATCATTGGCAGGCCGTACCAGTACATTGAATCATATCATAAGTTATGATATAGCCATCAAATGGATGATCAGGATTTCTTGATCATTGTAGTGTTCGAAATGTGGTCTATACACAGTGTGCCCCACAATTTAGATGGTTTGGATAGCTACATGATTGCACATGCGAGGAGCATGAACACTCGTTCGATATGGCCGTGACTTTGGGGCCCACCTTGATGTGTGTTGTATATCCACGCTGTCCATCCGTTTTGCCAACTCATTTTAGGGAAGGAGCATAAAAATGAAGCAGATCCATATATTAGGTGGACCACACCACAGAAAACAGTGGTGATTTAATGGTGGGCGTTAAATTACCACGGTGGGAAGGAAAAACATAAATATCACCTTGATCCATAACATTTGTAGCCCAGGAAGTTTATAATGTTGGCCGTTAAATCACCACTGTTTCATGTGGTATGGTCCACCTGAGGTTTCCATGTGCCTCATTTTTTCGTCACAACTGGAAAAACGAATGAACAGCATAGATAAAACACACACATCACGATAGGACCCACGAAGCTTTTCAAGAACAGACATACAGCACTGGAGGGTTTGTACCGAGACCGACGAGCTGGGTGTTAGGATTTGTACTACGGAATCACACAGATATGGATCTAGGATAGCAATCCAAGAGCACCGAGCAATTACAACAGAACACAAAAATTTAATGTGGAAAACCCTTTCGGGAAAAAATCACAGCATAAACCGAAAGAAATCCATTATGAAAGCATAAATTATAAAGAAAAAAGGACTTACCCGATTCGAACAATCTCTAATCTCACCCTTGTTACACCCTTTAAAAACCTTAAAACCCTTTTAGGAACCCTTGAAACTCTCCTTTAGAAAGCCTTAAAAAAAAAAAAAACCAGGCACACACACCCCACACACTAACGCTAGTGGAATTTCACCAGCTATGGATGCTCGAACCCTTGACCGGGTGTTGAAACTCCTAAGAGTCTACCACCCGAGCAAGAGTGAGGATCCCCCTTTAGAAAGCCTTAGCATCCCTGTGAATGGTCCTATGGATTCCTATTTATAGATGGGAAAACCTCACTTACGCATTTCCCTAGAAACTGCTTCAATTTACGCAGTCCGCGCACAAACCACGCACTGTCTGTGTAACCCTCGACTAGTCGAGCCAGGTCTTCGACTGGTCGAGCCTATCCCTCAACTTGTGGATCATCCCGAAAATCCAAAATATATCGTTACTGGACTTCGAGTCGAACCACTTGTTGGAATTTGTGCTGAGGAATCACACACATATAGATCTATGATAGCAATTCAAGAGCACTAAGCAATCATAAGAGAATACAATGATTTAATATGGAAAACCTTTTCGGGAAAAAACCACGGCACAAAGTGACAAAAATCTACTATGAAAGCATAAATTATAAAAAGAAAATGACTTACCCAATTCAAACACTAGGAACCGTTGCCCGTAAAAATCTTTTCTTTAAAAAAATAAAATAAAAAATCAAACAACTCCATAAAGTAGCTTGAAAGAAGATGAATTGTCTGGAATTTTTGTGCCTCTATGCCCTACCCAAAAAGTGTATACGGTAATGATCTTTTGGGCAATAGAATCCCAACGCTCAGCAAATTCATCAAAGAGACAGATAAATGGTTCGTATCACAAGTTATGATATAGCCTTCTATTTCCCACTAAAGTGTCACACTTGTAGAGTATCCAGTCCGTACAAAAGCTGAGCTGCATCATGATCCATTGATAGGGAAATCATGCCGATCTGATCATTGGCAGGCTGTACCAGTGCATTGAATCATACCATCAATATCATAAGTTATGATATAGCCATCAAATGGATGATCAGGATTTCTTGATCATTGTAGTGTTCTAAATCTGGTCTATACACAGTGTGCCCCACAATTTAGATGGTTTGAATAGCTACATGTTGCACGTGTGAGGAGGATGAACACTCATTCGATGTGGCCATGACTTTGGGGGCCACCTTGATGTGTGTGTTGCATATCCACGTTGTCTATCTGTTTTGCTAGCTCATTTTAGGGAAGGAGCCTAAAAATGAAGCAGATCCAGATATTAGGTGGGCCACACCACAGGAAATGGTGATTAAAATACACTCATGATATGTGGGGCCCACTGTAATGTATATGCTACATTCGATCGATCCATCATGTGCTTCTCTTGATGCTCTCCTACGGCCCTATAAAAATAGTTTGTCTATTATCAAATGCACCACACAAAGGAAAGGATGAGATGTCTATCATTAAAAACTTTTATATTGCATTTTGGGGTCCAATGTGATGGGTAGAAGACATCTAATCCGTCTAGTGTGTGCATGCTTTAATGCTCACTCATAGCCTTTAAAAAATAAAATCAAGTTCTTATATGATTTGCTGATTTTGGAAGGTTCATTGCCTAAGCTCTATGGTATGAATACCTACTTTATTCATTGTAAACACTTTACAACTAACTAAACACACAATATATTTACCTGTAAATATATTACCACTTAAAAAAATTGAATGGAATGACATGCAAATTAATTACACCTGTAACTCTTTTTGGGTGCAATGTGTTTACAACTAAAAAAATTATAGGCATCCAAATAGCCCTTAGGTGTCATGGTGGCGCTCAAATAACATCACTTTTCAAAATATTATTATTCTACACGCCCGTGCACTAACTGATGGGGATTTCTCCTCAGGCTCGACCAATTGAGGCCTAGTTCGACTCAGAGTCTAGCGACCAATTATGTTTATTCCTTCGCGCCGCTCGACCGGTCGAGGCCTAAACTATAAATAGGGATCTTAGGGTTATTTTAGAGCAATGCACGAGAGATTCCTAAAGCTTTGTTAAAGGGTTTAGGACTATCAAAGGTGGGAGAGAGAGAGAGAGAGAGAGAGAGAGAGAGAGAGCTCGTGGAATGGAGGTTCTACTTGTAGAGGTGATCTACTGTGTAATCGGTGAGATCTCTCCATTTTTCTTTATCTCTTATTGTTTATCTACTCTTGCGTGAGTGAAGAAAGTTTGATCCAAGGGGTATATGCTTGTGATCAGTTGTACCGTTCTACTTCATAATGGATTGTTGATCTGAACGAGGTCCCGTGGTTTTTACCTCTTTGAGGGTTTTCTATGTAAAAATCTCTCATGTCGTATAGTTTATGCTTTGATTTATTTCATTACTTAATTATCTCATAATTCCGGTGTTTTGGGAGGTTAGATCCTAAGGTTTTGTGCAACGCCCCCCAACACCAACTCCATTTTTCCTATTCGAAATTGCCCTTAAATACCTTTTTCAAATCTTTACGCAATCATACCTTCTCTAGTTAGTTTATATATATATATATATAACTCTTCTATCTATTGTATATTTTTTATTTTTCTATTAATTTTTTTCAAATTCTTATAATCCCATGCTTGTTGGACAAATAATTTGACAAAAATTCAAATGGATTTTGAATAATCTCATTTGGACTTTATTTGCCAGTTCAAAAGTGGCCGTCGTCACGTTCGATCTTATTTGTAGCCATGTGCGATATCGCAAAAATTATCCTAACTCCCTCATTACAAGTTGGATTGAGGTAATCTTATACTTGTTGGAAAGATAATTCGATAAGCTTTCAGACGAATTTAAAATCATCTCATTTGAATACTATTTGACCGTTCAAAAGTGAGCCTAAAATTTATGACATCGTCAAGTCTTGTTCACTCTCGTTTTTAGCATCGAGCAACCACGTAAATGATTATAACTTTCTCGTTGTTTTTTTTTTTAAAATATCTTTTCTTTTATTTTATCCGTTTGTTGGCAAAAGACCTATCAATACATATATTATTATTATTATTTTTAAGAAAGAAAAAACCCCATGTTTTGAAGGGAGTGGATTGGATGCGCCCTAAATTCAACCAAGGTGATGTGCCTCTCATTATGGGGCCCACTTTGATGTAGTTGTTTTATAGCCACGCCGTTCATCCATTTTTTCACATCATTTTAAGCTACATGCTTTAAAACGAAGCATATTCAAATCTTTTGTTGACCATACTATAGAAAATAGTGGAGATTGAATATCCATAACAGGACTGCAAATATTCAATCTTCCACTGGTGTCCTGGATAAATTCTAAGGGCTTGTTTGATTTTCCACGATACATGTAATTCACGGTAAACAAGTAATTATTGCTTTTTCACTGTGTTTGAAAATATGAGAGTAATTCCACCTCGAAAATCGGAACAAAAGTGTTGACTTAAATATGTGGACCCCACTATAATGTATATGATATATCCACACTATCCATCTATTTTATTAGAACATTTTGAAACATGAACTAAAAAAAGAGATAGAACCAAGTCTGAAATGGCCCACATTAAAGGAAACAATGGCCTTAACTCGTCCACCATTAAAAGTTATTTTCTTCACTGGGCCCACATTGAGGTTTTTTTCATCGTCTAACCCGTTCATAGGGTCACACAGGCGTGGATAAGGGGAAAACACAAATATCAGCTTGATCCAAAACTTTTAAGGACCCCAAGAAGTTTTTAATGGTAGGCGTTCAATTCCCATTGTTTCCTATGGTGTGGTCCACTTGACCTTTGGATCTGCCTCATTTTTTTGCTTATGCTATAAATTCGGCTGGCATAACTAATGAGTGGTGTGAATAAGTAACATACATCACAATGGGCCTCACATCGATGTTGTAAATTTCTCGACTAAAGTGTTAAAAAAGTAAGTTGTCATGTCTGCATTGGGAAAGATGTGGTAATTACCTAGGTAAATAATTATTAACCATTTACATGGTAATTACACTTGAGCTGGAAAATGAAACAGGCCCTAAGAGGCGAAGCAGTGTGCATAATGTAAATGGTGGCTAATATGAAATTTCATTTATCCTCAATTTGTGAGCGAGAAATACTCCAGCTCCTCCTACTAATGCCACGCATCATGTGAGGATGGTTCATTCATTTCGCGGTATTCACCATTTTCTATGGGTAAAATGCCATGATTATGAAAAAATGTATGGTTATGGATAATGATTGATGGTATATTTAACTCGCCTTGCAACCTGGCTGTAAAATCGCCCATTTGATGTTCAGTCCTCATAATGGAAGCGGATTGGCTGGTGTGCGTCACACCAGCTGTATAGCTGCAATATTGATGCCAGCAAGTTCCGTGGGTCTGATCATGAGGTATGTACTATATCCAAATCGTTCATCCATTTGGTAAGCTCATCCTAACTATCAAGTGAACCACACTGCAAAAAGCAGTGGGGGATTGAATGTCTACCATTGAAACCCTTTTTGGGGTCACAAAAGTTTTGGATCAATATAAAATTTATTTTTCCTCTTAGTTCAGGTCTTTGTGACCTTATGAACAGATTGGATGGAAAATAAATGTTATAGTGGGCTGAAAATCATTATCTGCACTTCTATTTGTGGTGTGGTTCAAATAATGTTTGGATATGATTCATTTTTTGGATAATGCTCTAAAATGATATGTCGAAATAGATGAACGAGGTAGATATAATAAGTACATCACTGTAGGGCCTGTTCAATGTTGATCTCCTTTGAATTGTTGGGAAACCGATTGGCTACTCCCCTGCCACCGGCCAATGGCTGGTGGTCGGTGCTCTGTGGAGCCCATCGGTATGTATGTATTTCATCCATACTGTTCATCTATTTTTCTAGATCATTTTATGGAATGAAACCAAAATTAGTGTATCCTAATCTCTATTGGACCACATTACAGGAAACAGTGTTGAATGAAAGTCAACCATTAAAAACCTTTCAAGGGCCATAAAAGTTTTGGATCAAGCTGATTTTTAATTTTTTCCCTTCATCTGTGGCTGTATGACCTAATAAACATATTGGATGTCAAATAGACCGTACAGTGGGCCTTAGAAGGATTTTAATGGTGGATATCCAATCACTATTGTTGTCATGTGGTGTGATCCACCTGAAATTTATATCCCTCTCATTTTTGGTATCAAGCCCTAAAATAATATGTAAAAATGGATGAAACACATATATCATGGTGGGGCCCACATAGCACAGGCCACCAGCCACCGGGCTGGAGGCAGGGGGAGTAGCCAATCCGTTTCACTCGTAATGTATATATTGGAACTAGGGCTTTCAATGGGTTGGGTAGTCCCAACTTGCCTTCGGGCTTGGCGGTATTGGGCTGGGTTGGGAATAGTGTATCGGGCCTGACAGTTGGGCTCGTGCTTGAATTAGGAGGCTGATCATAAATTAGGTCAAACTTGAGCTTATCACGTCAAAAGCCCATAAACCCAGCGCGGCCCGATAGGTCTTTTATGGACTAAAACTCCCTCATTTTCTTTAATTCTCTCCCTCTCTCTCTCTCCCCCATATGAAGCACACCAAAATATCATTTATCCATAGATATATTCAGGGATCGGACTTGGGCAGACTTGGGCATTGTATAACTGTCTACGGCCGGACTCGGGCTAGACTATTTCAGCCCACCATGTGGCCATACTGGATTTGGGCTTAGGTTAAGAATTGCAGGCCGAGCTTGGACAAAGTTCGACCTGGCCCTAATCCATCCCAGTGACAGCCCTAATTGCAACCGATTTGATCACCTAATGAACGGTCCTGATCTCAGGGGATGGTTCATACGGGTCATTTTTAAAGCTTTGCGTGTAGGCATGCATACTTGTTGAATTTCTTCTCCTTCTTAGACAAAGCTGGGAAAGAGTTGAATTTCTTTCCGGTGCAGCGCACCAGAAAAATAGTTATATGATACGTGACATCTATCTTTGGGGGCACAAGCATCTCAATTCAGCCAAGAGGAGTCATATTTTGGAAATCAAGACCATTGGTCTCTTGAGACCTGCCATGGATGGAGGATTCCCAAAATCCCATAGCCTTGACGAGCAAAACACCAATATTAAATGTGGACCGTTCTCATTTTCTCTTCCTGGCCGTCTATCAGAAAGTAAAGATTGACATTTTTAACCTGCACCTATCAATAAAATATTTCATTCATACTCCATCCTTGATGGAAGCCAAGAGATCGGTGGTCTGGATTACAGAACCATGGGCCTACTCATCAGAACGGGAAATGCTTGTATATCATGAGTAAGGATCTCTGTTTGTGTCAACCATGACTTTCGTGCTTTTCTGTATCGTCGTTGGTCCATGGTAGGGAAGCAGTATTAAATGCGTGTTGAACAACACATTGCAACAATTGCGATTTTCCTGCTTTGACGCGGAAGCGGATTGCGTACTGCGTAACTCGGTACCTTTAGTGTACTGAGTAAACTCTTTGGGATCTACTGTTATTTATTTCTTTTATCCAATTTATTTATTCATGTTAATAGATAATTTTAGTTCTTGAGACCAAAATGTAAGAATATCCAAAGGTCAAGTGGACCACACCACAGGAAACAGTGTGATTGAACCTCTACCATTGAAAACTTCTTAGAGGCCACAGAAGTTTTGGTTCAAGATTATTTTATTCTTTCTCTTCATCCATGTCTTTGTGATCTTATGAATAGGTTGGATGACAAATAAACATTACTGTGGACCCTAGGAAGGTTTCAACGGTGGAAATCATTATTCCCTACTGTTTCCTGTGGCATAGTCCACTTGAGCTTTGGATTTACTTAAAATTTGGCATCAACAACTAAAATTATCAGGAAAAATTGATGGACGGTGTGGATAAACCATATACATTCACAGTGGGCTCAAATGAGTTTACTCAGTACGAAAAGAGCGTACTGAGTAACTCAGTACTCAGGGAAACAGATGATCCGGACTCGTATATATGAGGTTTGTTTTGCCTCTGTCGCGACTCAAGATCCATCGTATGACGCCAACCAATGGGGTCCACCTGATATGCTTTAATAATCTGAACAGTCCATATTACCGTTACAGCTATTAATCGTTTAACAAACGATCACTCTTCATAGATAATTCTAACCTTTGAAGTTTGAAGCTGAACGCAAGCCAACGGACAGTTTCTTTTTCATTGTTTTGAATTCATCCATACAAGGTGAGCATCACAATCACCGGTTCAAAATTTTTTACACCAACAACTATATCAGGAATTCTAAAAAATGGACGATTCTGATCATAGTACCACTCAACATGTGGGCCCAATGTGCTGCGTCAGACGCTGGGCATTAGTCGCGACGGAGATAAAACGAACTCTATAGAATTTTCGGCACCTCCTCGGAAGCGGATTAGGTGCGGCCCAAGCCTAACCGAAGATGGTGCGGCGCTTATCGTAGGCCCACCTTGATGTATGTATCATATATCTATTCCGTACATATGTTTTTCCAGATGATCTTAGTACATAATCCTAAAAAAAAAACAGATAAAATTTCAGGTAGACCATACATGGGAAACAATGGTCAGCGATCATTAAAAACAGCTTATAGGCCCCAAAAGTAAAACTGCTTGTAGGCCCTAAAAGTTTTGCATCAAGCTGATATTTATTTATTTATTCCTTCATCCAGGTTTTTTGGTCCTTATCAACAGTTTGGATGGCAAATAAACGTTACGTTGGACCCTGGGAAGTTTTTAATGGTGGACCGTTCAATCATGTTTCTATATTGTGGTCAACACGATATTTTTATCTGACTCATTTTTTGATGTCCTAAAATGATCTGGAAAAACGTATGGACGGAGTGGATTTAGAATACATGCATTAAGATGGGCCCACCGTAAGGGCAGGCACCGTCTTGGGTGAGGCCGAGGCTGCACCTAATCGGCTGCCAGTGCCTGGAGGTTTCCGTAGCAAAGACGACCTCCTCCTCCACCTCTCTCTCTCTCTCTCTTTCTCTCTCTCTGCAGCAAAGACGACCTTCTCCACCTTCTCTCACCCCCCGAAATCCCTCTCTCCGAAATTCCTATAATGCCCATGGCTTTTAGGTTATTTTCTTCCCGTCTCCGCTCCCGTCTTCACCACTCCCTCGCTCATCCCGTCTCCATCCACCGTCCATCTCCTCCAATCCGCTCCCATCTCCAATCTCAGCCGTCAATGGCGTCTCCCTCCCCCCATCTCTTTCCAATCCCCACCAATCAATCCCCCTTCTTCTCCACCATCACCTCATTACAGCTCCGCGCCCTGTCGACCCTCCGTCGCCCCCCAATACGTTCATCCCGCACCGTCGATATCGGCGCCCGGGCCCGCCAGCTCCAGAATCGACGGCTGTGGACCTACGCCCTGACCTTCAGCTGCGTGGCCGGCTTCATCATCATCGTCCTCAGCAACTTTCAAGATCAGATGGTCTTCTACGTGACGCCGACCGATGCCCTTGAGAAATTCGCCGCTAACCCTTCGAAGAACCGCTTCCGCCTCGGCGGTCTTGTCCTTGAGGGCAGCGTCGTCCAGCCCGCGTCCTCACCTGAGATGGAATTCATCATCACCGACCTGATCACAGACATCCTCGTGCGGTATGAGGGCTCGCTCCCTGATCTCTTCCGGGAGGGGCATTCTGCAGTCGTTGAAGGGACCATTCGGCCGTTTGATGATGAGGCAGGTCGCCCCCGGGACGGCTTCTTCTCATCGGGGAAGGCCGTGTCGGAGAAGGCACGGAGCGGGATCTGTTATTTTGCAGCGACGGAAGTGCTTGCTAAGCATGATGAGAAGTACATGCCGAAGGAGGTAGCGGCTGCAATTGAGAGGAATAAGGCCAAGATTGAGGCCAGCGAGTCCGCGGAGGCAGCAAGCATTTGAATTTGAATTTTGGGATTAAGATTTTTGAATCCTTACACGACATCACTTGGTATTGCCTTAGCCATAGATGGAAATAGATTATATTGCTAGATTTATTTTTTGAGGGTGGACTAATGTAGTTTTAAGTGTAGAATTGTATGAGTCGTGGTGAAGCAGAGGCATGATTTTGCATTATTTTGAGGATTTTCCCCATTCTTTTGTTGTTGTAAGCGGCACATTTATCTTGTTTCTCCTCATTTTTGGCCATTGTATCAAGAGACCCACACTACATGGTTGAATAATTTATGTGGTTCTGATATAGATTTGGTTTCTAATTTTGATTTCTTGATTCTTTTGATTCGAGATTATGAGTGTATGTGTTGAATTGAGTTATGAATAATTGATATGCACAAAAATGCAGTTGAAGGAGTTATTTTTCTTTCAGTGATTTGAACTTTGACCAGACACGGAATAGTCTGCTTAATTGACTTCAAGAAATTGGTTGGTTTCATGTGTGTGTCCATGTGTCATCATCAAAATTGGTAATGTTACATATATATCCATGTATCACGACATGGTGTAGTAGTGATTGGACCATGGTTACTGTGCATTACATGGTGGGGAGCTGGTCAATCACACCATGGTTACTATGCATGCATGGTGTAGCAGTATTGTAGGAGCAGTTGTGGTAGTGGTTGCAGATCAACAAAGGGTTAGAGTCATCTAGTGTAGGAGATTTTAGGCATCCCTCATCCATGGTGGGACCCGCTGCCAAGCCTTCCTCTTTTATTTTCATTACAACCTGGCTAGAACTCGTGAAACTAAACTGAGTCTTGCCGTGACCTAGGTCTAGACTTGGGATACCATGGAATTTCTCACCTTGAACTAGAACAGAGCTTGGTTTCCCTGACCCAGTCATTTAGAAAGTAATCAGGTCTAGTTGGGCTCAGGTGAGTCTTGAGCTGATCAGATTGGTTTGTGCATTATGGTACATATCTGTCATCAAGAAATGACTTTTGAAAGCCACCTTGTTTGGCATTCTGAATCCATGTCAATGTTGGACACTGACCCAAATGTCCAAGTTACATAGGGTGTCTCAGTTAAAAGACTGTTGACCGTAGGGTGGGTAAGACTGTCAGTTAGCAATGTGGGTGAATCCAATCTACATATGCTGCATATGGCTATGCATACAGCCGTATGGTTGTGTATCCTTTTTTTTTTTTTTTTTTGGGTTAGCTTGTTAGTACACACCCATGTCAGTACACACACTCCATGTTAGCCACCCCCGCTAGGGATCGATACCAAGACCTCGAGTGTTGAAACGACGTATGGTTGTGTATACTACCTTACACATCAATTGTAGGTGTATCTTAGGCAATTTCTGTTCACATACACCATACAGTATTACAGTGTGGCTCTTGGCATTTAAGTAAATAGTCTCTTAGCTTTGAAAATTATCAATTCCTAAAAAAGAAATGATTGAAGAGTTTGGAATATTTAAATAATGTACCGAATAAAAAACATAGAAGTAGTGACCAAAGTCTATTCAACCAACATATGATGATTAAGTTATGGAAACAACACTCTAGTGAAGCATGTTCAAGAAGAAGGCCACAAGGCAAAAATAAAATAGAATTGAACTCCAAAGGAAAGAGATCATGCACATGCAACCATATTTTCTATGTACCCGAGGAAGCATATGGATTATTACTTCAGTCTCTGTTCCTCTTTCAATACGAAATACACCATTTGTCAGGGCATGCTCATAAGATCCACATATTCCATTTCCTTTGTCCAATAAATGTCGCACAACTTACATAAAGAGAGCATATTAGTTCAAAATGGCAAATGAGACCAAGAACTTCGCCGGTTAGGAGTGAGTTGGTACAAGTTGAAGGCTCTAGAAGGACAATGGGAAGGCCCAAAATTACGTGGATGGAGGTAGTAAGAAAAGACTTGATGGCCGATGGTTGTCTAATTGAATGTATGGCCCTTGATAGAGTGGAATGGTGGAATAGGATTCGGATTCATGTAGCTGCCCCAGTGAATTGGGATAGAGCTTAGATGATGACGATGATGATGATGTAGTTCAAAATGAAAAAGGAAGATCTGTTTTCAACACTAAAGAGAAGGAGAAATTAGAGTGGTATGACTTAGGAATAAAAGGAAGATGAAAATGAAGGGCCATTTCCATTTTCATTCTTGGACCTTGCAGTGTTCCTTGGATGTGATGTTTTCCTTTCTTCGTCCATCTTTTGGTTTCTAACAATCAAACTTGATCAAGCAGGAATCACTGAGAAAAAGAAGGGATATTGGAACATAGTTTAAAAAGTTTCCATATAACCGTCAACATTCCAAATGAATCTAGAAATCATTATAGAAGATGTAATAGAGAAGCATTCTTTTTTCTTCTTCTTCTTCTTTTAAAATTTTTTATGAACAAAAAAGACTCATTCTAGGGCAGTATAAGGACTAAAAATAAGATAAAAACAGTTGCAGACACCAGCAGACTCACTCAAGAGAGAGTAGTGTATCTTACAATCATTATACATCTAAAGAGAAATTTAAAAGAAAGGGAAAAAATCTTGTTTGTTCTTTTCACATGCAAATAGGTGTAGGTTATTGGCTAATTCATATAAACAACGTAGGAGCATTGTCAATGCTTTTAGTAGAAAACTAGCACAGATAAAGATTGGCTCTTTTGTTTCCTCACCAAGTACAACCCCAACCATCTTTTAGAAAGTGGAAAATATAGGTTTTCAACTTATAGAGCGGTTCACCAGTAACCTTGCATCTCATCCATGCCCCAACAACAACCAGTATATGCTCATTTGCATTAAAGATAGGAAGAGCATCAGCTTACAAGTGGTGAAAGCAAGGAGTTTCATCATGTAATAGCATTTGTAAAGACAATTCAAAGAACCATTTATGCTATGTAATTTCTTTCCACCATAAGGAAAAAGAAAACCATTCATATAGCTCAAAATTCTCCTAAATGATGGTCATAATATCTGCACCTCGATACATTTATTTATTTATTATTATTATTATTTTTAAATGTCTTATCAAATATAATAATTTCCCCAAGAAACACTAACAACCCTGGAAATCCATAGTTCACACTTGAGAATTTTAATTAAAAAGAAAAAGTGTTGGTGGTGTAAGTCAAACTCACAACTCAACCAAACTGGCTAACAACATTTACCGACCAACAACACACTGTCTTATGTATAAAACTGCATATGTTTATATTCATACTATTTTAAATGACCCAAAGCCCCCTGCTTATGAGCACCGGGAGTGAAAAACCCTGTTTAAGTTCAACAGGGCTTGGTTTTTTGGGTTCGAAAATCCCTATTTAAATTCCTGTACCTAAAAGGCGCTTGCTTTTTTTGGGACAATAATACTGTTTAAATTCCTTTACCTAAAAAGTGCTTGGTTTTCAAGACTATTACAGACCCTTGTTGTCCACTTTTCTTAGTCAGTTTACATATCTGCCCGGGTTATAGAGAGTGACATGCAAGTGGCCAGCAGAATCTTACCCTCCTGCTGTAAATATAACACCTTTGTGTGGGATATGGGCAGTTCATCTGATGGTGCCCACCATTTAATGTAATGTCAATTAGAACTTTGCCAGTTGGATGATCAATCGGGCAAAAGCTTTATGAGAAAATGGATGGTTAAACTTCAAAAAAAAATGGATGGTTACAAAAGATTGGTCAAATATCCATGATCAATAGCCATGTGTGGCCTACCTGATTTCCAGACTATAAGTTGTGGGACAGGTCACATAACACTGTAGGGCCCATGATTGGATGGTTTAGATTGTAATACCTGCAGGTCACGGGTACTTAGCCGCACCCCATATCAATTAACGTGATGGGGGCAAATGTAGACTAAAAATTACCGAATGAATTGATTCTAGTCATAGGCGCTCTTTCTTACCAAACTTGAAGGCTCTTTATTGGTACAGTAATAAGGATGGATTCTATTGACCCCATACTTACACAGGCTATTTGCTCTCTCTCTCTCTATCTCTCTCTCAACCTAGATCAGTAGTTGATTTGAATCATTTGTGAGTGAAATTGTGATACTTCCAACATGGATTAATATAGAGATTGTGATCTAACCTTTAAAAAAAATTTTAAAAAAACATTTCAGGAATTGGGTCCTAACCCATAGTTTATAAAGTCGAAAGAACTCAAACTAAACAAATCAGATTCCATCAGAAAAAAAAAAGTCAATTTGGTCAAGACTTGGTCAAGACCCAAAAAAAAAAGAACTGGGCTCCAAACTCGACAAAACAGCTCTGCTCTCTCCTTTCCTTATTGAAGCCTTGGGTCGAATGCTATCTAAAGGGCAAGAAGTGGGGCTATTCGAAGGTTTTAAGGTGAGCCGGTCGGCTCGTCCGATTTCCCATATCTAGTTCGCAGATAACTCGTTGTTATTTTGCGATGTGTAAGAGGCGAAGGGCAATAACTTGGGCATGGTTGTGAGGTGTTTTGAAGCGGCGTGAGGGCAAAACCTTAACTTAGCTGAATGCATAATGCTGGGCATTCATATGGAGGATGATGTGATAAGTCGCATTGCCGATTCCTTTGGGTGAAAGGTGGGGTCCTTTCCCTCATTCTACTTGGGGCTCTCTCTCTGTATAGGAAAGCTGGTGCTATCTCAGCACCTTTTAATGAAGTCTGTTGTTATCTCTCTCTAAAAAAACATTAAAAAAACTGGGACTCACTGGGGTCCACTCCTCATCAGTCGAGTCCACGTTGGTTTGAATCGGTCTGAGTTGGTGAGTCATTTAACCATATTGCCAATGTTTAAACAAACCAGCCTATGTAATAGTAGTAAGGAAGATTAAACGTCGGCAATATCTGACTAATCATCAAAGGAACGGTTTGATTTGTTAACTGTAATGCTACGCATCTCATAGAGATCGTCGTTTATGCTGCCTGTCTCTTCCTTAGTGATCACCAACACCTTTACAAACTATATTTTGATGTGGCATTTTGCACCCCCACTGCAGAAACAGTCAGCAATCCGGACTGCTATTTCTGAAGCTCAAGGACCTGTTTGGTTACTACTTAATCATGATTTCTTTTCATTTTAAATTAGAGGTGCAGTCCAGTGATACCAGTATCAATAAAGCTTATAGTGGTTCTGGGCTGTTTTCGGGCCCATTAGATGTATTCATGACATCCAACCCAATCGTCAGATGCATCACCTCCTGCTACCTCCTGTGCCCCAAAATCAGACTGGTCCCACAGGGCACAATTGGAGAGGGGGCACCCACCACTGATTTGTGTGGGTGTTCACCTCTGTGTATATGGAATCCAGGTCATTTAGACCTTCATCCGGCCTGGATGAAAGGGTGAGGCAAAAAATCAGGTGGACCGCAGTGCAAATCCAGGGTGCTTGTCCCCTCCAACTGCTTCCCTGTGCTGTCAATTCCTGATTCAAGTAATCCACTGTGATTCCGCCTATCTCAAAGAGATTTTTTGGGGATTTTCTTTATTTTTCGTATTGACCGTTGAAAAGTGTATGGTGCTCTGACGGTGTACGCAATTTCCATGCAGTTCTATTTTACCTGGGATTGTAGGAGCCTTTAGGAAAGAGTATTTTAATCTTTCTTCTTTGGCAGTTCTATTGATTGCAGGTGCTTTGACTTTGGAAATGGGACATGTCCCTTCGGAACTGGTTGTTTCTACAAGGTTCTTTGTCTTCTAAACATTTCTTGCTTTTGGTTCATATTTAATTAGTAAGAATCTGCTCCTCTAGGATGCATTTTTGCAACTTGCTTGGAGGGATACCTCTAGCTTACTTTTAAGTTCCATATTCTGCACCTCTAGTTTATTTCTAAGTTCCATATTCTATTGGTGTAGCATGTTGAATTTTACAGTATTTTCTGTTCTGAAAGTCAAGCATTGCTGTGGAATGGCCCACACCAGCAGGACCTACAGATGTATACCCAAGGTTTTGGCCCCACCAGAGGGTTGAATTTAACCTATTACAGTCATTCATACCAGGCCATGCAACAAGATCTGGCTGTACATCTGTATGGATCTGATTATACATAGATGCCACCGTGTTGTCATGCTCATCATGGCTTCCTTTTAGTTTATTCTTTTGTTTTACTACAATGTTTAAGGACTAGAATGGTAGGTTAGTTGTGTGGCCAGTAGTTGCTTGTTGGTTAAGGATACTGTACACAGAGGTATGTAGAGACTTCTATTGTTGAATTGAATGAATATTTTCTTTGAGGTTTTCCCCCTCAAACTTTCAATGATTAGAATTCACTGAGAGTGTGAGGCTCTCAGATTGCTAGTGTGACACAATTAGACCTATTCTTCTCCATTTTCCCTCTCTCGTGGTCCAGCATCCAGCATGGATTCACAATCCAACATGCATAAAATCCTTGTGCATGTGCATGTGTGTGGGGAGGGAGGGAGCGAAGGGGCCAGCTGGCTCAGGCGGGCCCCACTATGTTGTGTTTTTGAAATCCACTCCGACCACAGGTGCCTGCGCAATTTTAGGCTCAGGGCTAAAAAACCAGCCCTATCCATGATTCAAGTGGGCCATACCAAGGGAAACAGTTCGAAGGGGAACGCCCACCATTACATGTGTCATCCCATGTTAGGCCTAGGGCCAAAACCTGTTGTTCAGGTGGACCACACCAAAGGAAACAGTTGGGAGAGACGTCCTCCGTTGATTTTTTACAGGGCCATCCATGTCTAGTTAATGTGGAACTCCATCATGAAATTGTCTTATTTGATTTTGTCATGTTTTTAGTGCTAACTTCCTTGTTACCTTTATGAATCTTTTCAAGGGATTGAGAGGGCGGGAGGGATCATTGCCTTTCCCCTGGACAATTGCATTCTATGGGTTCCATGTCTTGTGTCTTCCACTTGTAGCATACCTGTTATGGTAATTGTTTCATTACAGCTTGCCAATTTTCCGGGGCTTGATTTCATGCATTTGGTTATTTCAACATGAATGCCGTGATGGCCACTTAGAAGAAGTGGTACTATGACATCTTGGCACTGAAGATGGAAACACAGTGATAGCTAAAGATATCAGGTTTGGCTTTGCTTAGGTATCACTTTCTCCAATTTTTCTATTTGGTATTCAAGTGCATTATCTGTATCCTTCTGCTTGCATTTGTTTCTTACAAAATTCATGGTTCTTTCAGGCTCTCAGACTTTCTTAGTAGGTTGCATCTATAATGGGTGAGCTAAGCTTGTTAAAAAGCTTAAATGTAAGTTTGAAGTCTGTGACTTGTCTATACCTCTTGTTTTCTGCGCCTTTTTTCGTGTTTCTTATGTACGGAGTTTTGCTAGCACTACACTCCCTTACGCTTAGCCGATCTGTTAACATGGTTTTAAATGATGTCCGATACAACTTGGCGCTGTCCCGGCCTTATTCATTTTTGGTTTGACCTGAAATGAGTCATGTGACTGATAGGGGGCTGAAACTGGGACAGAAATGGATCTGTACAGGATCAAAATGGACAAGTCTGGGTGAGTTGTACTGGTTTTTGTCCCCATTGCACTCCAAAACTGCAATTTAAATCCTTGCTTGTCAACTGGGCATTTGTTGGAACACCTCAGCCATGCATTGGGCGGGCTCCACCATGAAGAGATGATCTAGAGGAATATTCAGGATGGTTCATTCAATAGGCAGGACAGCCCTGGGCAAAAAATGCTTGGATGGCTTGGAAGTTGACCATCAGATTCAACGTAGAAAGGAAGGGGCTTCTCTTTTTAATGTAGGGGCATTTTCACACCGGGCTCGAGTGGGGTAGCCTGTGGGATGCAGGGACACACTCGGGGTGGGTGGCCCGTGTGAAGCGGAACTCATGTGAAGTGGGGCCCATGAGAGGGTTCGGCCGAGATTCTAACCCATGCAATGTGGGGCCTAGGCTATCAGATAAAGGGATTGATTCACCACCACTCTCTATTAGTTCGAGCTTTTAGAGCAAGTGGTTAATTGTCCTGCATCACTTTCTCTATATGCTCCTGATGAGTAGGCCTGTTCGATTTTTGTGCTATTTGAGCTTCATGGTTTTTCTCATTTTATATGCAGCTTAGATGTCTGACAAACTATTCCTGATTGGCACACGTTTCATGTAAAAGCATGTGTGGAAGGTGTATTGTCTATGCATGGCTAGCGGATCTCTCATGTATAATTCTGCCTTCCTTTTTCTTACCCTTGACAATGACACTGCCGTCGGGACCTATACTGCAATCCAGGAAAGGTCCGCCAACTCAAAGTGCTGAAAGTATGCTCTCCCTTGATACTCCACTTGCATATAAAGGTGAGCTATTCATTCCTCTTCAGTCTCTACATTTTGTATGCAGGTCGTCCCTTGCAATGTGTTCGAAATTCATTTTACTGCCACCATGCATTGACAGCTTATACAATATTCAACTCTTGAAAATGAAGGCCTCCCCCTCATACACCTCCCTTCTAAAAGACCTCCCCGCCTCCTCCTAAACCCCCAAAATTCTTATAATGGCCATGGCTTTTATGTTATTTACACCCCGACTCTGATCCCGTCTCCACCACCCCCTCTCTGATCCCATCTCCATCCACCATCCATCCCCTCCGATCCGCTCCAATCTCCAATCTCAGCCGTCAATACCGTCTCGTCTCCCTTCTCTCTCCAATATCCCTTCTTCTCCACCAGCTCCTCATCACAGTTCCACTCCCTATCCATCCTTCGTTGCCCCCTAATATGTTCACCGTGCATCATTGATATTGGCGCCCGGGCCCATCAGCTCCAGAACCGACAGCTATGGACCTACACCCATACCTTCAGCTGTGTGGCCAGCTTCATCATCTTTGTCCTCAGCAACTTTAAAGATTAGTAGATGGTCTTGTACGTGAGGCCTACTGATGCTTTTAAGAAATTCGCCGCCAACCCTTCGAAGAACCGCTTCAGCCCCAGCAGCCTTGTCCAGCCCATGTCCTCGCCCGAGATGGAATTTGTCATCACTGACCTCATCACTAACATCCTCGTGCGGTACAAAGGCTCACTCCCCGATCTCATTTGGGAGGTGCATTCTACTAACATCCTCAAGAGGAATAAGGCCAAGATTGAAGCTCGCGGGCATTGCACAAATTTGAATTTTGGGAGTAAGATTTTTGAATCCTTATACAACATTACTTGGTATTGCCTTAGCTCTAGATGGATGGAAATAAATGATATGGCTAGAAATTTATTTTTTTTGGGGGCAACTAATCTAGTTTTTGGTGTAGAATTGTATAAGTTGCGGTGAAGCATAGGCATGATTATTTTGAGGATTTTCCTCATTCTTTTGTTTTGTTGTTGTAAGCGGCACATTCATCATCTTGTTTTCCCTCATTTTTTTGCCTAACAAAATGGGATAGTTATGTGAATAAGGGAATATGGTTTTTGTATTAAGAGACATGGCTCCCCCTAAAAGTGTGTACGGTAATGATATTTTGGGCAACGGAATCCCAACGGCCATCAAATTTCTGAAAGAGATATAAATGGGTCATATCACAAGATATGATATAGCCATTTATTTCCCACTAAAGTGTCTCATGTGTAGAATATCCAGTCCGTACAAAAGCTGAGCCGCATCATGATCCATTGATAGGGAAATCAGGTCGATCTGATCATTGGTGGGCCATACCAGTACATTAAATCATACCATCATTCAGGTCATAAGTTATGATATAGCCATCAAATGGATGATCAGGATTTCTTGATCATTGTGGTGTTAGAAATGTGGTCCATCGACGGTGCGCCACAAATGATTGCACATGTGAGGAGGATGAACCTGGATTAGGTTAGGATGTGGTCGTGGGGCCCACCTTGATGTTTGCATTGTATATCCATGCCGTCCATCTGTTTTTCCAGATCATTTTAGGGCAGGGGACCAAAAACGCAGTAGATCCAAATCTTACGTGGACCACACCACAGGAAACAGTGGTAATTGAAAACCCACAATTAAAAACTTTCTATGGCCCACCGTAATGTTTATTTGCCAATCCAATCTGTTGATAAGGTCACGCAGACCTGGATGAAGGTAAAACACAAATGTCAGCTTGACCAGAACTTTTTTTAGCACACAAGAAGTTTTCAATGGTGGGCGTTCAATCACCAATTTTTCCTGTTGTGTGGTCCACTTGAGATTTTTATATGCTTCATATTTGGGATCCTGCCATAAAATGATGAAAAACGGATGGACGGCATGGATATACGATACATACGTCAAGGTGAGCCCACGGTCATGGCTTGACGGAATCCGCTCGTACTGGAACTTGTGGTACCTGGCCATATATACCTGCAACATGGAACTTGTATAAGAAATCAGAACCATGAAAACACTGGGTACCACTATCAAGACTGGCCTGTTAAAATATCCGACCATTTTTCTTTTCATGTGGGCCACACTATTAGAATCAATGGAAAACCGACTATTTTATCAACATACATTTGTGGTCCACCTAGTAATCATATTGTACTAAATTTCAATAATAATTATCTTCACTGCGAAGAATACCATTTTCATGGTACCGATATCCTGCAAGAATGGCAAGTTAGCGGTAAATCAGGTAAAGTTTCAAAGTTGTGGCACCGTTGCATGTAAAAATCACTTTTTTAATCAAACCGTTTCTAAAGTAGCTTGAAAGAAGATGAATTGCCTCGATCTTCTGTGCCATTGTTGCCCACCCTAAAAGTGAGTATGGTATTATCTTTGATATTTCGGGCTGTGGAATCCCAACGGTCAGAAAATTTATGAAAGAGAGAGATCTAAATGGATTGTATCACAAGTAATGATATATAGCCATTTATTTCCGCAGCAAAAGCTGAGCTGCATCATGATCCGTTGATAGCAAAATCAGGCCGTTCTGATCATTGATGAGCCATACCAGTACACTAAATCATACCATCGGTCATATCATAATTTTAGGATATAGTCATCAAATGAATGGCCAGGACTTCTTGATCATTGTGGTGTAAGAAAAGTGTTCCATCCACAACGTGGGGCCCGCAAATGATTGCACATGAAAGGAGGATGAGTAGAGAAAAAGGGCGGGTCGTGGTCCAGTGGGGGATGGTCCTAGCATGATCCTAGCCGTCCTTAAGGTGGGCTCCATGGTGTAGATGCCCTACGTAATGGGCCAGTCCAAAGGCTGGGATCGAGCTTGATATCCAGGCCCAGTCTTAGGCCAGGCTGGGTTGGGCAAATGATGAAAAGCCGGGCCCACCAAGCCCGGCCCGCTGCCTTGGTGTGTGCTATATGGTAGGTGGGTATTAGTAATATAGATGATGGAGTTTAGTAGTATATATAATAATATGAATAACTTGGATGCTTTGGTAGAGTAGGACGGATGATAGGCACACACACCTACGAGTGGGGAGCAGATTAGGTGGGGCCCAAGGCCCTTACCTGGGGGTCCACCTTAATGAATGTATTCTACAACCATGCTTCTCCATCCATTTTTTCATATTATTGTAAGGCATGAGCCCAGAAATGATGCAGATCCATGTCTCAGGTGGACCATCCCAAGGAAATGGTGGTGATTTTGATGACATGATGTTTATCAATAAAAACTTTTTATGGGCCATAAAAGTTTTGAATGAAATTGATATTTGTTTTTTTTCCCTTCATCCATGTTTGTGTTACCTTATCAACATGTTCGATAGCAAATAAATGTTATTGAAACATTGCTGTGTGCCCTAGGAAAATTTTAATGGAGTGTTCAATCACTAGCACAGTCCACTTCGGATTTGGTCTGCTTTGTTTTTGGGCTTATGTCCTAAAAGGATTTGGCAAAACGGAAGGATAACATGGATGTGTAATACATACATCAAGGTAGGCCCCATGGTAATGGCCACACTATCTCGAGTGAGGCGGGGACGCACCTAATCCGCTCTTCCTATATATGTCTAAATTATGGACCCCACTTTAGATGGTAAACGATATATTGATGTATTCATTTAAGTCCATACATATGGTAAATAATTGGGTGAAGCACAGTGCGCCCAAGGAAAAAAAAAAAGAAACTTGGATACTCTAAAAGAGTACGAGAGTTCATAAACATGCACTAACTAATTGGATGCCAATTGTACATATAGCTTACATGTAATTTATCTTTTATTTATAGGACCTGCCCTGGCCCGGCCTTGACTCGGACTAGCCCTAGCCCAACTTGGCTGGGGCTTCTTTAGCCCATTAGGGCTTGGGTCAGGCGAGGACCATGACTTAGGGTTCTAGGGATGGACCAACCCAAGGCAATTGCCATACCCTAGTATAAAATATCATGCTGATTTACAAACGAAGTTGGTCACCATTTACAAACAAGTAGACAGTTGAGATATTACCAAGCTTTTCCTTGCCATCCATTTGTTTCTAAGACCATGGCCCACCTTTTAAGTGGGCAAGCCTCATTTTTTTAAATCACAAACTTGTATAAAACATGAACTAGATCTCACACTTGGTGCAACATGGATGGTATCTAGTGCCTGAGTGAACTAGGCCGGGCCATTCATTATTGGCTTGATCAAGGGCCAGGATTTTAAGCCCATTTGATTTTGATGGAAGAGCTTAGGGTCTAGATCTCATTAGGTAGTTTAGGAGCTATGGATGTGGCCTAACACTACCGGGCCACCGAAAGGAGCCACCACTTGAAAAGGAAAAAAGGAAATTTACCACAAAATTCCTCATGGATTTGGATTTTACAAAATAGTGCCACTAGTAACGAATATTCTCAGCTATTACTTTGTAGGAAGAGAATTTCATTATTGCCTTTCTTTACATTTTATTTCCAAGAAAATCAAAAGTTGTGGGCCCACGTCGTGTATGACATGTATACCAAGTACGATATATTCACCAACATTATTATTAGAAGAATAAAAAAAATGACAGATCCAATCATAAGATAGGCCAATTCATAAAAAATAATATACCCCATTCAAAATATCACAATTCAAGTGTAGCCTATCCGATGATTTGAGTAACCTAATATTTTATTTATGTTATTACCAAGGCGTGGTCCATACATGTAACAGGTTGGATGTTATACACATATCACACCAGGTGGATCCCACAAGTCTTGAGCTTTACTACTTTCCAAAGAAAAAATAAATAAATAAGTAGACTTTTATGATTTCATCCCTAAAAAAACACCACCATGTAATTTCAAATTGTAAAAGCATTATTTGGTAAAATATAGATTCCCCGTGAATTTTGCCGTAAAAAAGCCTTAAAAAAAAAGCTGATGTTGTGACCCATGACAAAACACGCCATCTAATTTTAATGGGAAATGCAATCACATCTGAATTTAATTTAAAGTATGTTATGAAACTGATGCATGCATTTTAAAGTATGGTATGAAACCAATGCATAATGCATGCATCGCGCAATAACTATCAGTATCATTCATGGACCATAACAGCTGTATCAGTTCATATCAACCCAAAATAGCTCAATACACTGCCACAAGGGCCATTATGAGTCTATAGTATATGATTTTAAACCTTAATCCCAAAAGCCATAAAAATAAGCATGGAATCACCTACAATTCACTGCATGATGAGCTTACTCTACAAGGATGCGTGTGTGTGTGTATGTATGGGAAGTGGTTCTATGCGTCGAGCTCATGAGAACTTCCCATGAGGTTGAGCTATGTGGGCCCTACCATGATGTGTGTTGAACATCAACACCGTGTATTTGATGGGTCCCCTTTAAATTATGGGATATCCCAAAAATCAGCCGTACACAGAACTCAGGTGGCAATACCATCTAAAATCATATGAAGACATGCATAAAATATATAAAAGCACTTGGTGGGGCCCACTTGAAATTTGGATGCGTCTGAAACTTATTCTTACCTTTCATCGAAGTGGGACACACATAATGGATGGGCTAGATTTGTGAACGACATCTCAGTGGGTCCAAAAAACGATTATGAGTGTTTTAATGGGAGGATAACACCTCTCAACTTTTGTATGTGGTGTGGCCCAGAAAGTCATGGATTGACTTGATTTTTAAGCCCGAGTCCCACACGGAATGGTGCATCTGACTGATGGGGTAGATGTTCGACACGCATCACAGTGGGGCCCACACAGCTCGACCTCATGGGAAGTTCCCATGAGCTCGACTGCATGGAACTATTTCCATATATATATATATATATATATATTCAGCTACTTGTAAAATGGTTATTCGCCTAAATGTAAATTAAAATCACACACCTGCTTATACACCTTTGCTTTTATGAGGCACACCTTGTTGTTTGTATTCTAGCTATCAAATCCACATATTGCGTGAGCATGGTGATTTTATGCCCGAAATATCAGGCTTGTCCAGTCATAAGTAGCCTGTGGAAAAGGAAAACCACCGAAAATCTCCAAATTCACAGTGGTAGCTCATGTGATAGTTGTGTTGAATTGATTTTAGGAGCCTAGTGACGAATCTAGCTCTTAGCTCGGGGATCCTTGAGAATTCAAATTTTACCAAATAGTGCCTAGATGTGGAGATGCTTTTTAAGAGATGAAATTATAAAAATATTCTAATCTAAATTATACCTAAAAAAATAGTGAAAGTTGAGACTTATGGAACCCATGCGGTATATGTATAACATCCAACCCATCCACGCAATGCAACCCACCATGTTGATAACACGAACAAAATATCAAGCTGATCAAATTATCAGATGGGTTACACTTGAATTTAGATCTTTTGAGTGATATGTATTATCTTTTTATGGATTGTCTCACCTTATGATTCGATATATCATGACGCTAGGGAAGGACGTGAGGCCGAGCACCATCTTCCTTAAGAGGATAGCTATTCCAAATCTACAGAACTTCTCTGAACTCCTCACAGAGACTTCTTGAATCCACGAGGAAAGAAAGCAAGAAAATAGAAATAAATTCTAATAAATTCAAAATTGATTAGTTAATTAAAAAACGAGTTCACAACCCTTTAAATAGGGATACCAAGTAATGAGAAAGAAATCAGAATCAAACTACAACTAAAACTCATATAATTCGCAACTTACTATAAATAGTAAACTTACTATTTATAGACGGTCATGATGTCTACTAGTGTGCAAGGTTTTCAGCCAAAAATAGTAAGTGTCCTATTTGGCTTCATCAAGCTATTCTTCTAATTTTTCTAAGCTCTTTTCATTTTGGGTGCAACTCCTAAAGCCCAACGGATAAAGAGTTATAATCAAACGAAAACGTACTATTTATAGTAAAAACAAAATTAAATAGGGAAATGATCGTTGATCCAACGGTATTTCACAAATCCGGCTTGGGCAACCCAGCATAGCAGGGTTGGTTGGCTAAAGTAGCTCGTTCAACCCAAAAATCATATATTTTACATCTGATAACTCAGTATAGCGGGGTTGACTATAAGATATGCCTGATTTAAGGTCCAACGGTCTGGATCACTTCTGTCGTCGACCGGGCCTTTTTTGATCCATCTTGGCCATGTAACTGTCCGCGACCCTCTCTAAATCATATCATCTATTTTTGTTTAGTCTAATAATCATGTTGGTGTGCTTCTATTAGACAAGTTGGTGTTGACACATGTCATGTCACAGTCCACGCGACCCAACAAAATGCCGTTACGTGTCGGCATTGGCATTACGTATGAATGATATATAGTCCAAATCTCACTCATGTCCCAAGGAAATCTCCCAACCTACTTTCTTCAGTAACACGTAGCCTTTCAAAATTAGAGCGGCTCATAGCCACATACACATATTTGTGGTCAAGAACTGTAAGACACTAGGGTTGAAAGTCGGGCGGGTTGGGTTGGGTTAGGTTAGTGCTCAACCCTAGCCCAACCCAAGGTTCTTATACCTCAACCCTAACCCAACCCAACCCAACCTCGGGTTGGGAATTCTCAACCCAAGCCCAACCCAAGTGAGCTCGGTCAGCTTGGCTGGGTTGGTCGGGTGGATAAATGCTAATATTTTCGTTATTACATTAGTCTATTATATTTCAATATACGTTTTATTTTTTGTAACTATGATTTTATTAATTATATATGTAATTATTTATATAAAGAACTTCATTTTTTCTAAATAAACAAGCTAAAATATAAGACAACCACTCCTTTAAAAGTCGTTGTGTAGCATGCAATCTATTTTGGAGAGAGAAATCTGATGTATCTTGTTAGCTTGAGTCATCGGAAATAATGTGGATTAATGAGACCCGATGGCATTGGAATTTCATGTGCATTCAAAATAGACGATCCACACTCAATTATATATCGATCGGGTTCGGGTTGGGTCGGGCAACCCGAGACCTCAACCCAAGTTTGATCGGGTTGGTGTTTGTATAACTCAAGCTCGAGACCAAACCCAATACATCCTGCCCGAGCCCAACCCAATGTCGGGTCGGTCACGGGCCGGTCGAGTTGAACCCGCCCGACTTTCAGCCCTATAAGACACTACAAGAAGGACACGTGGTCATCGCACGAGTGACACATGTGACTAAAGAGTGTATTTAACGAGCTTATAAAGCCCTACTGATACCGAAACTCTTGTGACACAGGGTATGCACGACAAGGTCATTTCACATAATCATGCCAAAAAATAAAACTTTCCAAAGATAATAGATGCTTTCACGGAGACTACGAAAGGTTAAGAAACTAATTCTTTTAAAATTAGAAGTAGATTAGGGCACATAATGTTGAATATAAGTCTAGCTGTAATATGACTCCACAACTTTCGATAATAAAAGCACAAATCAGCAAGAAAACCTCAACGCGGCCACGACCCTTCTAAATTTATAAAAGCCACATTTCATGAAAAGTTACGAGCCCTCGCCAACGCATACATAACCTCTCTATCATAATTTTAGCATTAGTTCCTCCACTTATGTCCAACATCATTATAATAAGTTTGGAGTTTAGCATAGTTTAGTTTGCTACTATCCAATGTCATCATTGCAGCACGTTTATAAATAGTGTAAATATCCATGACCACCTTTGTTGAATCCCCAATTAACCGAGTCCATACTTGAAATATCATACAGGTCACATCCTGCTGACCACACTCCTTGATTGTTTATGCATATGAATAATTGTAGGTAATTTATTTCTTTTTTTCTTTACTTATGTTCCCATTTATTGTAATTAAAAATATACAAATTAATAAAAATTTGTGATTAGCCTTTATTTTCAATTTTATTTGTTCATCATTGTATTACCGAAAAACTTGAGAACTGTGGTCACCATTGAAAGGAAAAAAAAAATCTTATCGTAAGGCAAAAAGATCACATTAAAGAACTAACCCTTTCCTTCTAAATCGCGTGATCAGTGCAACATTGATGGCTAGATAGTTAGATCAACTTCCATATGTTTGATCTTATAGATGATTTAACACTTGGGATTGCAAAGCATTCAATCAAGCTTGAGTTGAATATGACTCTGGTACACCCGACATCATCCCAATTGCACATGTTTAATGAAATACGGGCCTTTCATGTACATGCATGGCACTATGTCTAATTGAATAACAACACTTGGATGTCAAATACATGCCATGTTGGGTCTTATAAATCTCAATTCCCCACTTTGTAAAGAAAATATAAAGCATGGTACATAGAGTTCCTCAGCATACTATTTGATGAAATCTTAATCTTCAATGAATGTTTTCCTTAAAAATTATTTAGAAAAATTTAATAGAGGTAAAAAGAAATTAATTTAAGTGATTTTTATTACAAAAATTTTGAGAAATTTATAATTTTTTCAAAAAAAACCTCCATAATTAGAAATTATGAGCTTTTTCAAGATGAAATTACAAAAATACGTTATTTAATTTTTCTTTAAAAATAGTGAAATTCACGACTTACGAAGCCCATGTGATATGTGTATAACAACCAACTCATTGAACTGATGCACCACACCATGGTGATAACTAAACAAAACATAAGGTAAGCCAGATAATCAAATGACTACACTTAAATGAAGATATTTTGAATGGTGTATATTATCTTTTATGGATTATCTTACATTACCATTGGATCGGCCCTACTTTTAGTCCGTCTAATAATAACATTAGTGTACACCCATTGGATAGGTTAGATGTAAGATACACACCACATGAGCCCCACAACTTCTAATATTTTACAAGATCCTTCCTCTTGCTTCGGTGGTAGACTCTTAGGAGTTTCAACACCGGGTCAAGGGTTCGAACATCCATAGATGGTGAAATCCCACCATGGCATGAGTGTGTGGGGGGGTGTTTCAAAAAAAAAAAAAAGGGAAAAGCAAAAAAAAAAAAAAAAAAACTTATGATATTTTACTTTGTAGTAAAGAAAAAGCATAGGCTAGTAATGTAATTTCGTTACAATAAAAATCCATTAATTTAAACTTTAAATATTACTACATTAAATTTGTTGTGGAAAGATGCATTTTTCCTCTTGGACAAACACTAATTTACATGAAACCATTGTTTAGTAGGCACTATAATTATAATTAACAAACTAAAATTTACAATTAATGCCAACTATCTATATTTATATGCAACTTAAGTGTCACGTGTAAAAGGCCTACGTGAATAACAAGCGTGTGGGTAAAACACAGGCCGATAGATGCATGCAGTTCATTTCAAAATGTACAAGAAATCCACTATATCTTTCCACCGGGTTTCAAATGTTAGATGTATATCGTGAAATTGATGGATCGTCTCCACTACATCTTTCCACCGGGGTTCAAATGTTAGATCTATATTGTGAAATTGACGGATCATCCATACATAGTGTAACCCACCTAATAGGAGTCTTACATCGAGTACCTGAATTAATCCATTCCTTCCCAACTATTGTAAACAATTCAATACCATATGATAGATCACAAAAACTATAAAACGGTTGGAAATTTTTTGAGAATCTCTCAATATTTCCCCAACAATATCAATTGATGAATTTCCATAATTTCCAAATTTAGCCACATCAGGTGTGTTGGAAAGTACAACTTTTATGGCAAGGTGACCCTTTAGACAGGTTAAATCCATGCACTAGCATCATCAGGGGCCCCACATGCCACCCATCTTGTGGAATAAGCCTATTCTACATAACCCTCGTAGGAACAATCTTCCCCTCGCCTCTAGCATCACGCAAAAGTCAGATCTGACTGTGGTTCCACTATCTCTAACAGCTAAGTTCTATTTACCAAAAGAGTAATTGCCAAGCTGACCGGCCGAGCACACACTAATGTTGTACTCCCCACTCATATCTGCTAACGTGACATCTTTGTGATCAATCCAATCCACTCATCAGGCAGAGCCACGTTGGTATAGTCTGATTATATGAAGATATCAGGTAAATCATCTTATAGGCTACACATTACCCGTTGAACGGCGAACTTTTGGTCATTTTCATTTCATCATCCGTTTTTCTCTCTCTATAACTGTGACCTACGTGATGATTATACTGGATACGTTTTTGGATCCTCCGGATTAACGGTTCAGATCCATCAAAAAATTTCTACGTTGGCAAATTTGAGTGGCGACTACCAAAAATGTCACTCGCGCGATGCTCTTAGTACAGAACGTCTCATATCACGGGGAGCAGATCAGGTGAGACCCCGGACTCACGCAAGATGGTGCGGCCCTTACCGTGGGACCCACGTTGATGTATTTATTCCATATCCACACTGTACATCCGTTTTTTCAGATCATTTTAGGGCATTATTAAAAAATGAAACAGATATATTCATCAGGTGGACCATACCATATGAAAGAGTGTGGGTTAAACTCTCTACCATTAAAAAATTATCAGGGAGTATCTTAATATTTTGTAGTGTTTATTTTCCATCCAATCTGTTGATAAGGTCACATAATTCTATATGAAAGGAAATAACAAATATAAACTTGATCTAATACTTTGGTGGCCCATTAATGGTCTATAACCTCTTTTTTCTAAGGTATGGTCCATTTATAAATGGATCTGGTTCATTGTTTGGAAAATACTCTTAAATGATCTGGAAAAACGGATAGACGGTGTGGATACAGAATACATAAATCAAGGTGGTCCCAACGGTAAGGACCGTACCTTCTTGGGTGAGTCCGGGTCTCACCTGATCCGCTCCCCATGTCATGAACCGGGCATGACTCCTCTCTCCTTCTTCTCGCCGCTTCGTGAGCCTATTCCCGGGCGAGAAATGCTGCAACGATTCGTTAGAGGAGTGCTGATTTGCAGCACACGTGGTATTGCAGCGTATACATACCACAACAGTAAGATCCGGTCCATTAATCACGTCTTTTATCATCTTAAACGTTTTATAAAATAAAAATAAACCATTTATCGGCTAGGTGGGCCACATTTACATTTCATATTCGACCGTCAGTCATTTTTTCCAAACTTTAATTTATTGAAAAGTGTAATATTCATGAATTTGAGGTATTATATCATTATAAAACTATAGACCCATATTAGGAGCAGTCAGGATTTCAAACATGTATGATACATTGATGTGTGTGTTGCGAATAGCATCTTCAATTTCTCCTCGCGCAAGTCTCCTCAGCTCCCTAAGTTCCCGCATTGCTCCGACAACAACTCCACCCAACACAGGTGCACGACCCACATACTATCTTTAGTCCCGTGAGAAATGGAACAATTATTCACGTGAATCTCAGCAAACGTGTATGAGATCTGGTTCATTTAATAGGTCAATCCGATTTTTATCGTAATCTGGACCGTAAATAACACCTATCCACTCATCAGGTGGGCCACACTCGTATGATGAAAATTAACGGTTAGAACAGAAAGTAACCAATTACCATTTTGGACTTGCATGTGTAGAGCACCCGATAAGTTAACCAGACTCATGTTCAGGAAAAGAAAACATAATCACATAGAACCCCAAAAATTTAATGGCTCAGATCTTGTATATCTGGTCCATGTCGGAAAATGTACGGTGACTTACCTCTTCAATCTCTCCATGCTAATCGCTTTATAGGATATCATTACTCCCCTCAACGGAAAGACGAACCTCATATCCGCAGTGGGCCCCGGTCTGATTCACCGTCCAAAAAAGGAAACGTCCTTATAATGCGAATTACTTGATACTCTGACTGAGTACGACAAATCATGCACATGCACTTATTTCTTTTACATTTGACCGTACGTACCTCAATCCAAACCGTAAAAATCGTAGAAGCCACAGAAAGTGAGCCAAAAGACAAAATTAAAATAATCTTATGGTTTTGGTTTTGATAATGTGACAATAAAATTGAAGAATTTTCAATGGTTCATCAGAAATGTCCATAAATCAATGGTCATGATCCTCCAATCAATATAATTTTTGAGCTATGTCCCAACCATAGTGGATGGGATACATGTATTATAGTTATATGATTTAATCCTGCATGTGTATGGATCATCATACACTGCCAGTGCATCTAAAAAATCCCCATCGTGGATTTTTTTAAAAAAAAATTTTGTGCGGTCGCAGCATGCCCTTTGGATGGTCCAACGGTTCTCATGTTTCCTTTTGGAAGATCGATGGCGGTTGGTTCACCACCACTTTAAAAATATTGGAGACTCATCTTTCTCCCGTGTGGTACTCGTGTACTGCATCCAGGCCATCCAAATTGTAGGGCGCATATTGGATGGAGCGTGGTTTGAAAATATCACTGACCAAATAATCCTAACCATTCAATTGATTGCTATAAAATGGAAGGTGAAAGCAACCAAAATGTGAGTGGTCTAAAATCCAAGGATGAAATCCACTGGTTATTATTATAATTCTCTGAATTTTTTGTTACGGTTCATCCAAAAATAGGTCAGAAATTTGGACGGTCTGATTGAATTAAGAACCACGCAAAATTTACAAAGGAAAAATCACCACCACTTCTAAAAGGTTGTGAATTATTCACCATCCATAAAAAGCTTTGCCCATGGAAGCGAATTCGGTCAGGTCAGAGTGGCAATCAGTTCGGTAAAGCCGTCACCATGGGGCCCAGTTTGATGTATTTGTGGTATATCCACGCCGTCCATATGTTTTTTCAGATCTGTTTAGGCTGTTCTTTTAAAAATGAAGCAGATAAAAATTTCAGATGGACCACACTACAAGAATCAGTGGTGATTGAACAACCAGCATTAGAAGCTTCTTCCGTCAATCGCAATGTTTATCATCCATCCAACCTCTTGATAAGGATTCACAGACCTGGATGAAAGAATATCATCTTGATTCAAAACATTTATGGTCCACAAGAACTTTTTAGTGGTCAATCACCACTCTTTCTTATGGTATTGTCCACCTTAGATTTGGATTGCTTCATTTTTGGATCCATGTCCTAAAATGAGCTGGAAAAATGAATGGACGGCGTGGATATCAAACATCTACGTCAAAGTGGACCTCACTGTCACGGCCGGACCGAACTCGGTCTTACCCCAAACTGACCGAATCCGCTCCCCTGCCTATATATATGGACATTGATCATACCTGAAAGAGAGAGTGTGTACGTGTCTAAGGGCCTTGTGTGAAGAGGCAGAGAGTGGAATGCAGCCAAGGATGACTTGCCGACGTCCATCAAGAGAGATGGGCCACCTCCCTCGTTTCCAGCCGTTGGCTGGTTGTCCTTGGCTACATTGGGCTCTCTTCTTCTCATGTAAGGCCTGGATGATCCCAAGAGTACCCTCAGCTGTCCAACCATCTCAAGCTTGCATGATCCAACGGCCTACGTCGGATCTTCATCGTGTGGACCCACTGGTGAGTGTTCCTTGGCACAAAGCTCCAGCCCGTCCACTCATTAGGTAGACCACACGTGGAGGGACATTGATTGTACGTGTGTGGCCCACTTGGTGATGGCTGGCTGGTTTTTAAGCCAGGACACGTTCATCAAGGTTCTTGCATTGGCACGTGTGGAGTGGCATGCTGCCCGGAACGCACGTGCCGGTAGAATGTGCTCCAAAATGAGGATGGAATGGTAATAAGTGAAAATCCGTTTCCACCACATTCTCATTTTGGAGACTTAACCTTCACTCACACGTAGAGCTGTTGTGTGGGGCCCACAGAGATATTCCTGTGCTCAAGGCTGTGTGGGGCCTACAGAGATGTCCCTGACAAAGTCAGTTCGTCCATCTGTTTTGGTAGGCCACAATAGGATGGGAGTCTAAAAATCAGGTAGATCCAAAACTCAGGTGTGCCACACCAAGAGTTATAAACATCAAGTAGTAACCCCACCTGAGTTGACCTTGATGTTTATAACCCTTGGTAGGGTTACTACCACTTGGATAAAATGTATGAAAAAATATTATCTTGATACAAAACTTATGTCGCCCCAAGTGCAATCCTCACTAATTCATGTTGTTTAGCTCACGTAGTTTTGAATTTACCTAATTTTTAGATTCTTGTCTTACTGTGACCTTCCAAGGCAGATGGGCGAAGTGAATTTGTCAGGGACAACTATGAGGGCCCAACACAACCCCAGGCACCCGAATATCTCTATGCCAGAGTCACACAATCCGCTTCCCGAAACCACACTGTATTATTGTTGTGGTGCAATGTCTTGGTAGGTGATAGCCCTATTTCATTGTATAAAGGGGGGCGGGAGTTTTTTGTATTGTTATATATATATAAATAAATATAATTAACTTATATTTCAAGATGAGTTGAGTCAAGCGAACAGAGTAGAGTTGGGCCGAGCTTCGAGCTGAGTTGAGTTGAGCTTGAGCTAGCTCGAGCTCGGTCTGAACCCAGCTTTTGAGCAGAGTGAGTCAAGCTTATCCAAGCAATGCAAGCGAGTTAACCAAGCTAGTTCAATTGGTGTCCAGCTCTACTACCATTAGCATAAATGGGCAGATGGTAGGTAGGGATTAGCTAACTAGTGGGCCTTAAGATCATAAGATGATTCATGATCAAAAACCACACTAGTAGAGCAATCGAAGCGGTCTCTTTCATCACATTTCCACCCTAACACTTGATTCTCTATTTTTTAGTTCCAGACTACTTGAAAGGCACTGATAAAATGCTCATGATCCATTGATCATCCTATCATGCCATGTGGAAGAAGCGCTCAATTGCCATTGTAAAGGAGATGGCCCTATCGTAAGCATTGTTCTCTGCTGATACATGCAATCACCCGCAACCACGTGCATCAGGTAATGCTAAGGAGGGGAGTCAAACCCACACATGTAGTGGGCAAACCCACGGTGTTGGCCGCTAGCCAAAACCCTGTGAGTAATCAACGAAGAGTTTTTAATTCTAAAGTGGTCAATCCTGGATTAAGATCTGGAACAATATTAATCAATTTAGTTCCACGATGTCATTTGGGCCCATCTTTGATCGTACATGCCTCCCAAAATCACTCTATTTGATTATCTTAACCATTTGATCAATGGATAACAAATGTACAATCTTATTATTATAATAAAAATATTTGAGTTTGTTTTGAATGCTCATATTTTACCATTTGTGCCTCCTACAAATCATCCTGGTCGAACAATGATAGTCATTCATAGAAAATGAAAAATGAATGGTTGATACTTATTATATTAGAAAAGGTTTCATTAATCTTTTGATCATGTATGTTTGAGTGCATGTCCTTACTAGAGTGATCCACAGTCACTCCTGCCACTTAGTCCCTCAATCGAGGGACTGAAGAGGTGAATTGTAGCGTTACTTGCTGGCATGACACATGCGTGCAATATTCAACCAATGTACCATGTGCAGTGGTATACATCGAGTCGAACCGAGTCGAGTTGGCCTCAGCTGGACTCAGCGGCCACAAGTTGACCACAACTCGAATTTGGCTCGGCTCAGTACTCGAGCTTGACTGGCTAGCTCGGCTCGGTGCGATCAGCAGCTCGGGCCAGTTTGAGCCGAGTTTGAACCAAGATTGTGCCGAGTTCGTCTATACAACATTTTCACAAACACATGTACTACACCTTCAAATTCTAACTAAATGTAAAACACCAGCAGCAGTTTTACAGTTATGTCATCAAACACCTTATAAGCAACATTAAAATCAAGAAAAAAGAAAAAGAAAAAAAGAAGAAGGGATTTGTTTGATGAAATATACCTTCCTTGCCACCAGCTAACACTTCGTTGAGTCATTTCATTAAACACTTGGTGAGCAATGTCAGAGAATACCCGAGTCAATCCGTGTTCGAGCTATATATCGAACCAAGTCGAGCTAGGACCAGCTCAAACTCATTTTTGAGCTCTTAAAACCAGCTCGATCGGGACCATCTCGAACTCATTTTCGAGCTCTAAAAACCAGCCCGATTCGGATCAAACTCAGCTTCAAGCCAAGCCGATTCGAGCTTTTTTGAGCCAAGTCGAGCGAGTTGACCGAGCTAGCTCAGTTCATGTACACCCCTAACCATGTGTCCTATAACATGTGTTTAATATAGGCTCATGGGGTCCACTTGTGGACAACAACTAATGGTAGGTCTCATACTTTTTTTTGAGTCCTTCAAATTCCCTTCGAGTTGTGGAATTCAAATTCAAATTCAAATTTGATTGGGAAAAGGGAGAGGCTGTCCATACGTTGATGAGTAATGTATGGACTCTTAAGAAGAGAGAAGTCCTTTGTAGCAGAGAGGCATTTGCTGGTACTATCCCACCTCCTTAAATGATAAAACTCTAGAAAGAAAATGGCGAATGAGAAATTGTACAGCCATTGTCCATTTCTAAGCCATTAATTATAATTCAGATGATAAAATCTTATCTACTCTCGTGGTGGTTGAGTGGATTATTGACCGTTCGTTATCTATTTTTGGATTTTGCAAAGTTCCCAAGATCATATAGACAATAAATCCTGCAGGCCCACTCATTCAGGCCGACTTTCAACATTAACATGCTTTGTCTCAAAATCCATATTGTGACATCCATCAAGTGGGGTCAAGCATCCATGTCAAACACATGCCGTTGGATAAATTTCCCTTTTAACCCTCCATTTTCTCACCTGGGCATGGTCCACTGATGATTGAATTGCCTAATTTCTGGTCCATGTACCTGATTGAGGCAATCTCAACCATGAATTTGATGTGACTGATGAGTCATTTTTGTTTTTTGTTTTTTTTTTCCTTGACTTTGGTTCCCATGATACCTATAGAAGGTTAGGACTTGGGATAATCTGCGTACCGTGATTTTTTGTTTATGGCTCGATTTTTATTGCATTGGACCTGCCGTCCAGCTGAATGAACAATTCGGAGTTTGTCTGATTTATAGCTCATTTCCATCTAATTGGTCAGATTTTCACCCTATGTGATCTTCATGGCGTGGCCCACCTTTTGCACGGCTGAGATCGATGTTCTACAAAAGCGAGATATTGGTAGTAAGAAACCATTTTATGTGAACATTTCTCCCTACCAACCATGTTTAAGATCTTTCTCCTGTGTATCATGTGATCAAGAGAAGCGTTGATTGGGGAGTGTCATGCGCTCTCTTGTCGTAGTCTATGAATGAAATGAGGTATTACATGATCATTGCTCCGAGGGTACTCAGATGTTCTTCGACTTGAAGTTCATACAAGTGGGACCCTTATTCTGTGATCCAAACCGTCTATCTGAGGGTCCAATCGTGTATATTTCAAGTTACGGCCCACCGCGTGAATTGGAGGCTCTTGGGTTTGTATAAATAGTTCTCTTCTATATGGCTAACCGTGTTGTTTTTATGGGATCCAACCTGTGCATGCCTTATAAAACCACTAGGTGGGCCACACCAAAGAAAATTTTTTAAAACCACTAACGAAATCTAAACTTACATGGTGGTCCACACAGTAATTGGAATTGTCTGATTCCTAGGGTGTCCAACTTGTATTGTTTGACAACCCCAACTTTGTGGGGCCCACTATGATGTATGTGTTTTATCCATGCCGTCCATCTTTATTGGCTCATTTCAAAAGTGAGGCAGATCCACACCATTGGAAACAATGACGTTGAAACCTTCCTAGGCCACCATGATGTTTATTTGTCATCTAACTTGTCAAGGTCACAGTGGTCCCATGAATCCAAAACACAGAAAATAGCTTGATCAAAAATTTCCTTGGCCCTTAAAAAGGTTTGTTTTTTTTTTTTTTTCATATGGACAACGTGATTAACGGCATATATCACCCCTGACCCCACATAGTCGTGCTTGCCATAATAATGGGTAATTTTTTACTATAGACCTGACATACCACCCACATTCTTTTATTCGACATGAATAAAATCTATTTTACTAAACTAGACTACTAACTGTAGGGATGAACCTATAAAGACAAAAATACTCCACTGCTTTACCCTAAAACTTAGGGATATTTTTATCCAAAACACTCTCTTAGTACTTTCAAAATCTACTTTGGTGACATAAGACCCAGGGTGTAAAAAAAACAAAAACAAAAACGCACAAAGGGAAGATATTGCTTAGGTGTTTCGATTGATCATTTCAAAGCTTGGGCACAAAAAAAATTAAAAATAAAAATCCAAAGCTCAAGTGAACCACACTGAAGGAGACTATTATTAAAAACTTTTTGAAGGCTATAGAAGGTTTAAATCAAGCTAGTATTTGTGTTTTCCCATCATCAAGGTCTATGTCACGCGGTGGGCCTACGAAGGTTTAAACGGTAGGTGTAATTATCCCACTGTTGTCTGTGATGTGGTTCACAGGAGCGTTAGATCTGCCTTACTTTTAGGCTCACGCCTTAAAACTAACCGGGAAAATGGATGGATGTGCAGATAAAACACATGCATCACAATGGACCATGCCCTGCTCAAGGGATATTTTTGGACACAGGCGTTGCGGGAAATCTGCATTCTTCAATACCATACGTGTTAGATGACATGACCACACCCGGCTGGATCCCTACGAGTACGTTCCAGTAGGAATGCTGCAAGTGGCGTCCAGCTGAGCGTCGTCATGTCACCTAATCTGTTCATCAATATCATCAGGATCGACCAACCATGAAAGTTTGCCCTTAAGATTAGGCCGATCTAACTGCCATGTTGGCCACACATGGAAAAAAAGGTTTTCTACGGCTGTCCATTGTTTTCTATAGTGGGGCCCATGGTGGTGTTTTTATGTCATCCAATCCGTGCATCCCATGGTGCGAAACCGCTTGCCCAAAAATTAGGCCAATAGAATCATTAGATAGGCCACCATATATATATATATATATATATATATATATATATATATATATATATATATATATATACACACTCACCTGCGCACCTATGGACGTGCCCACCTTTTCACGCGCGTCATGAGTGTCTAATCTGAATGGTCCATGTGATGCGGAATCCCATGAAACCCTAAGGGACAAATTTTCACCCTGATATAAAATTCTAGTGGGTTGTAGCAAAGAGAAATGCAAATCAAGGGAGGAAACTGTTTTCATTTTTCATGGCCCATCAAAGTTTTGGATCAAAGTAAAACTTGGTCCCGGGAGGTTTCAAAAGGTGCTGCTTCACATGAGCAGTTCAGATTTTGGATCCACATCACATATGATGGGTTCTCAAAAAAGTTCGTATGTAGTACGTACGGTATGGTTCGCGGGTGAGCGTTTCCGTGTGTATACATATGTGTGTGTGTGGGGAAATGCTCACCTGTACTTTGAGAACCCATCATATGTGATGTGGATCCAAAATCTGAACCGTCCATGTGAAGCAGCACCTCTTGAAACCCCTCGAGCCCAAGTTTTACTTTGATCCAAAACTTTGGTGGGCCATGAAAAATGAAAACAATTTCCTCCTTTGATTTGCGTTTCTCTTTGCTATGGCCCACCAGAATTTTAGATCAGGGTGAAAATTTGTCACAGGGGGTTTCATGGGATTCCGCATCACATGGACCGTTTAGATTAGACGCCCATGACACATGTGCAAAAGTGCACACGTGCCTAGGTGCGCAAGGGAGCATGACTCTCTCTCTCTCTCTTAATATATATATATATATATATATATATATATATATATATATATATATATATATATATATATATATATATAGGAAAAGGTACTAACGCTAGATCATATTATATCTTTCGTAAGGTTGAGTGTTGGGGTTGAGTGTTGGCTGCACGTTATTCGTCGGATGGGAGATTGTATTGGGAAACTGAAGAAGCAACTTGTTATTAAAATACTCATCCACCTCTATCTCTATCTGCAAAAAGCCTTGTACTAAAAGGGCTTATTGGAATTTTTTTTTGTGAAATCCACCCCATCCGTATATTTTTTCATATCATTTTAGGATAAGAGGCCGAAAATGAGCTGGATCCAAGATTCAAATGGGCCGAAAATATGAGGATTGAACGTCCACAGTTGAAATATTCGTGGGGCAATATGAGTTTTAAATTAGGATAATATTTGTGTTTTAAGTTCATCTTAATAGGAATATTGCTATGAACGGTATGGATGCAATTGAAACATCACTTTTGACCCAGAGAGGTTTCAATGGTAGGAATTTCCCTACCCACATTTTCCTTTAGTGCGGCCGACTTGAGTCTTGGATCTAGCTTATTTTTGGCCCTATACGTTAAAATGATTTCTAAAAACTGATGGACGGGTTAGATTTCTCACAAACACTAACGTTAACCCTTACCAAACACTGTACCACCCCGAGAATTTCTCAATGATATATGTTAAATTCACGTTGTTTCCATCCACTTCGTGCGCAGACGGGTTGAGTAGGTATACAAGCTACTAAAGTTACGTCACCAAGTTCCGTGAGCCCCACCATGATGTATGTTTTATATGCACACCTTCCATGCATTTAGAGATATCATTTTAGGGCAATATGCAAAGAATGAGTTAAATCCAAAGATCCAGTGGGCCCAACACAGAAAACAGTAAGGATAGTGACACCCACTATTAAAAACTTCTAAAGGCCACAAAAGTTTTAGATTAAGCTGATATTTGTATTTTCTCTTATTTCGTGTCTTTTTTAACTTTGGAACAGGTTAGATTTCAAATAAGCATTATAGTGGGTGTTGGGATAGTTTCAACGGTGGGAATCACTCTACCCACTGCTTTCTGTATTGGGGTCCACTACAGATTTTTAACTGCCTCATTCTTTGACTCATGACCTAAAATAATATCTCAAAATGAATGGACAGTGTGGATACAACACATACATCATAGTGGGCCCCACAGAACTTGGTGACGTAACTTCACTAGCCAACTCGCTACTCAACTTGTCAATATCTGATCCGTGTACGTTTAAGTCCACTTGAACGCAGATTGTGTCCTACCCACCAGGACGGTAATCCGTCCGGGCATGGCTCTGTGGGGCTAACGTGATGTAAGTGTTTTATCCATGCCGTTCAACGATCTTCTCAGATCATTTTAATATTTGAACCCAAAAATAAGGCAAGTCCAAGGCTTAAGTGGACCATAAGGTGGGGATTGAACGTCTATCATTAAAAACTTCTTGCGAGCTGGAGAAGTTTCGGATCAGATTGATATTTGTGTTTTCACTTCACTCACATCTACATGACCTTATGAATACGTTGGATGGTAAAGAAAGGTAACGGTGACACTTAGAAAGGTTTCAACGGTGAGTGTCATTATCAGTGCAGCCTCCTTTGTCATGGTCCACTAAAGCTGTGGACTTGCCTCATTTTTAGGATGCTAACTTAAAAAGATTTGAGAAAATCTTTTAACAGCGTGGATAAAACACTTACATCACGGTGGGTTCCACAAAGCCCTACCCGGATGGATTACCATCTGTGCGGGGTAAGACACATTACGCGTACTATTAAAAGTCCTAATGGACTTGCTATACGCGGATTCTATGGACATATTACGTCACCAAGTTATCTGGGACCCACCATAAATGTATATGTTATATCCATATTGTCCATTCAGTTGGAGATATCAATTTAAGGCATGAGATAAAGAATGGGCTAAATCCAAAGATGGAATATACCCACCATAGAAAATAGTGGATAGAGTGACGCCCACCATTAAAAATTTCTAAGGGCCACAAAAGTTTTCAATCAGGCTAAAATTTGTGTTTTCCCTTCTTTTATGTATGTCTTAACTTACGAACAGGTTGGATCTCAGATAAACATCATAGTGGGCCTTAGTAAGGTTTCAACGGCCGGTGCAAGACTTTTGCAGAAAATATGCGAGTGATAAAAATTTTACCATCCTAGGAATAACTTGCACCAATACTGGACCTTATGGAAGGTATAATACGGTCGAGCATATAATACATTTTCCCTACACACACACACACACACACACACCACTACTGCGTGAGTGTAACCACTTCTGAAAGGAAAACACAAATATCAACTATTAACAAAATTAAAGCAGCTAAAATAGCCTTTGTGGTTTTTGGTTGCCAACCAATTTCATTGAATGCAATTAAATTTCCACCTCCTTTCTTGGTTTCTTCTGAAATGTCATAGCTGCTAACCATACAAATGTGTACAGTCGAAATCATGTAATGGTCTCATTTAAGTTCTTTTCTAGGAATTTGGGAATCATCTTTGGATCTCTGCCATACAAAACGCAAGTAGCTCCTGGACATTTTCACTCCGTCCATGAAGCTAGGTGGGGCCCATTGCAATGTTTAAGAGAAATCAATCTTGTCCATCCATTTTGCCAGCTCATATTAGGACATGTGCCAAAAAATGAGATAGATCTAAAACTCAAGTGGGCCACACAACAAGGAAAAGTGGAGACCGAAATGGCTATTATTGAAACCTTCCAAAGGTCAACTATGATGTTTTTATGCAACCCAAACTGCTCATAAGGCCATTCCATCAGTATGTGTTCAATCCCTATTATTTCCCGCCATATAGCCCACTTGAGGTAATTCGGATTTGACTCATTTTCGAGCTCATGTCCTAACATGATCTGGCAAAATAGATGGACATTGTGAATTCCTCACAAGTATCATCAATAGGACTCACTTTACGACTTTGGGGGCACAAATAATCTGCATGGAAATTAAAGGATATTTTAAGAACTTGAAAATCAAATAACTCTTATTTTACTTTTAAAAAAAGTTTGGATATATCAAATACAAGTGATTGGATCTTATAATCATCAATCAAAAGAGAATGATCAAATTCATAGTCCCCACGTTATTGTGTATGGATATCCAATGCGGACTTGTATGGTGTAGTTCACATCCCAATCCAACTCAAGCGGTAAACTTATTTTTCTGCAAATTCCACATTTCCTTGCTTGCCACACTTGTAGTTAAAAGAAAAAAAGAAAAAATCATTCATGGCTTATTCATTGGAGGCCCCACTTAATGAAGTGATGAATGATTCACATGGCTTAGCTGGTTTAATGACTTGTATAAAAGACATTGAAGAGTAGTTAGACACATGCCTTATAAATTGCATACTTGGCATATGATACTTCGAACAATAATATAAGTCGTGAAATAATGGATCACTCAATGTAATAAGTATGAAAATTTTTAGACTTATTGAAATACATTAATGATAGGAAATTATTTGGATGTGAATTGATGTGGACAAAGATCAATTTCAATTATATATCTGAATGGGAAGTTATTTATGATATTAGCAGATGAGATTGAAATTTGATCTTTTACACTTTACAATCTTTTCAAAAATCTAAAATGCAATGAAAAGATTTCTTATGTGATGATAAGTTTTCTTGTATATATAAATGAAGTGAGTTATGACTTACTTGTTTAGAGGATGAATTCAGATCCTCTACTTGCCACAAGCAAACAAAATCGTGTTTATTGCAATCTAATTGAGCTACATCAGTCAGACTGCATTTAATACATAATTCAAATCATTATTCTTGATCTGTGGTAGACTCTTAGGAGTTTCAACACTCAGTCAAGGGTTCGAGTATCCATAGGTGGTGAAATCCCACTAAGGCATCAGTGTGAGAGGGTGTGTGCGCGCATAAAATAAAATAAAATTGAGCTACATCACACACCAGTGATGACATTGACCAATCAGGAAAACAAGCTTTTTTCCCATGTGGCAAGTTGAGGATTCAGAATCTTAAAAGATTAGTTGAATGATATTAACATTTGATTCTTGTACACTTGTTGGTTGAAATATGATAATGGAAAATTTTTACTTTTTAGCTGTCCAATAATAAATGTTCACCAACCCAATGTTAGGTCATCAACTAAGCTTGACTTTTAATTCATGATAGATCAAACTGAGAACTATAATTGGGACAGTTTTGACTTGAATTAGCTGCATGCCACATGCGAGTCGGATTGGATGGTGACCCCTCTAGGACCCAACTCGGTAATGGTTGGTGCTATATAAGGCCGCAACAATGCGCGTGTTTTATCTATACTGTTCATTTAGTTCAACAAGGCAATTTAGCCCATGGGACTAAAAATGAGACGGATATTGAGACACCCTAATAAATAGGGATGATCGAATGCCTACCATTAAAAAAATCATAAGGCCCACTATAATATTTATTTGCCATTCAACGTGTTGACAAGGTCGCATAGACCTAGATGAAGGGGAAACATAAATATCAGCTTCTTCAAAACTTTTGTGGTTCTTTAAGGAGTTTTTAATGACAGGCATTCGTTCAACACTGTTTTCTGCAGTGTGGTCCACCTTAGATTTGAATATGTAACATTTTTAACTCATTATCTAAAATGAATTGAAAAATTGGACAAACGGCCTGGATAAAACACATACACTTAGATTCTTACCAGGTAATAAAGCCTTTCTAATTCAAAATGGAAGGGCGCATTTGAAAATCATCACATGCTATTAGAAATTGTAAACGTGGCATAAATCTAATTCGAATTAAACATTCCAAATCGTGGTCCCTCTTCAAATGGTTCATGATCATAAAGGATCAATGAGATTTTTTTTTCGTTGAATTATAACCGTTAGCTATTTTTCAATGTGATCGTCCATTCATTGTTCACCAATTAACCAGTTACACGGTCCAAAGTAGCACACGTGGTTGCTATATTACAGGCCTGATTAATCTTGGCCAACAATCAGTCAAATCTCATCAGGTGGGCCACACATTTATGGAAAATGTCAGCCAAAATAAATGGAAAGCAGTACACTCCACATGCACGTTTAAATGTATATGCCCACCTGCCCAGCCGAAAGCTGATCCGCCTCATCATTTTACCGGATGAGGTGGAATTCCACGTGTAAGATTGACTGTTTTCTTTACTGCGCACGTGACAACCGGGCAATTTTGTGTAGGATCTGTGATGAATTGTCCCAGTGTGAAAATGCCCTTGCCCAATATCAAGCTGATCAGATTATCATTTCTGCCACTCTTGTATATTAAAGTGAAATCCGGACCGTTGGTCATTTTTTCCGCCCCTCCTTTTTGGACGCGGATTTCCTGCGAAAGGAACGCAGGTGCGACCCACTGTGATGTTTGTGAGACGAGTCGGGATCCTCTGTTATCTGGTCAACGGGGATTTCCTGTTACCCTAATCCTCATTGGTCCACGTCACCACTCACTTAGAAAAATAAAAATAAAAATAAAGCTTCGGACGCCATACCATTAGGGTAACAGGAAATCCCAGTTGACTAGATAATAAAGGATCCGGACTCAAGACGAGAAATCCTCTCCTTCCATCCATGTTTTTTTTTTAATTTCATTTTAGGACACGAGGCCAAAAATGAACCATATCCCATGCTCAAGTGAGCCGAAAACGTGATAATTGAACGTCCATAGTTGAAATATTCATGGGGCCACCGAAGGTTTGAATCATGCTAATATTTCTATTTTCAGTTCATCCTCATAGGAATGACGTTATTAACGGTATGGATAGCATGTAAACATCCAAACTGTCGGACCCAGGGATGTTTCAACTGTAGGAATTTTCCAAACTACCTTTTCTTTTAATATGGCCTACTTAGTCTTTGATCGTGCTCACTTTTGGTGTAATCCACTACAATGAGCTCACAAAACGGATGGACGGAGTGGATTCCTGGCAAACATCACGGTGGCCCATTTAAGTTTCCAGCGCAGGAACTTCCTGCAAAAGGCTTTCGCAGGAAATCCGTCGTCCCTTCTATGTTTTTTTTTTTTCTTTTGCCGTCTCTCGTCACATGCAACCCCTGATTGGGGAGGCATCAGACCAGCAACCTAGTGGATGTGTCAACGTCACCAAGTTCTGTAGGTCCCATCCTTAGGTATGAGTTATATCCAAACCGTTCATCCACTTGGTGATCTCGTCGTAAGGATTGAGCCGAAAAATAAGAGGGATATGAAAATCAAGTGGACCACACTGTAAAAAAAAGTTAAGGATTGAATGCCTACCATTGAAACCCTTTGGAGGGCCACGGAAATTTTGGATCAATACAACATGTGCTTTTTCTCTTCATCAATGTCTGTGTAACCTTTTTAACAGATTGGATGGAAAGTAAACGATACGGTAGGCCCCATGAATGTTTTAATGGTCGGAATCCTTGTCCCTTGATAAATACATCATTGTAGGGTCCATATAACTTTGATCTTCTTTGAGCCGTGAGTACAACTCGGAATTCGAGGAAAGTCATCGCTCGGCTACGCATGACACGTACTCACACCACCTAGGTTGGTAGGTGTGTGGTACACCAGCCAATCCGCTTCCAGTTCACATGCTCCTTATGACGGGGTGGATTGGATACTGACACGGTCAGTAGCCAAATCACTACTAGAGTGACGTCACCAAGCTATGTGGACCCACCGTAATGCCATACCATCCAACCATTTTTAGAGATCGTTTTATAGCATTACAAAGTGAATGAGATAGACTTAAATTTCAAGTGGGCCCACCACAGAAAATTGTGGGAGCCGTCACACCCATCGTTGAAACATTTATAAGGCCAACAGTGATGTATTTTTTCGATCCATACCATTCATAAGTTAACATATAAATAGATAAAGTGAAAACAAAAATATCAGCTTCATTGGAAACTGCTGTGGCCCCTAAAAAGTTTTGAACGGTGGATGTCACTGTCCCCGCTATTTCCTATGGTGGGGTCCACTTGAACATTAGAACTATCTCATTCTCTTTGTAGTGCCATAAAACGAGCTCTAAAAATGGTTGCACGGTATGGATGCAACACATGCATCATGGTGGATCCAGAGAGCTTGGTGACGTCACTTCAGTAGCGATTTGGCTACTGACCATGTCAGTATCCGATCCGCGCAGAGAACATACTATTAGTAGATTGTTCGAGACCGTCTATGTTTGGAATTCCCAGAAATCTCGGACGCGAATAGCTGTCGCAGGGAGGCCGTTCAACAAAGAGTCATATAGGGTCCACCATGATGTGAGCGTGTGACATCCATTCCGTCCATCATCTGCGCCATCTCATCCTACAATGTGAGTCCAAAATTCGAGTGGGCCCATCCAGAAAGAAAAGCACGGATGTGATTCCCTACTACTGAAACCTTCTTTGGAACTTTTGGATCACGTTGATATTTGTTTTTTCCCTTTATCCTGGTTGAATGGGTTAGATGGCATATGAAAGTGGGCCTTGGGAAGTTTTCAATGGCAGATATCTTTGTTACCAGTGGTGTGGCCCACATGAGTTTTGAATTGGCCTGATTTTTTGCAATTTTATCCTACTATAGACTGGCGCAAACGATGGATGGAATGGATATCACACAGACATCACAGCGGCCCCACATTGCATTTTGTTGCACGGGTTCCCTGCAACATCTGTTTTAGGAAATTTACGTCCGGAAATATCCGATATTCAAGTCTTAGGACATTTCAACGCTTTCGATAACGAAAGCATGGTGTGGATGGGCCGCGCTATATTCCAAAAGCTAGAGAGAAATTTACGACTGTACGACCCACTTATGGCCCATTAACCCGACGCAGCTCACCTCATTTTATCTTACCAGAATAAGCCCCCATCTGTACGGACGACTTGCCAAAGGTCGAAAATGCCCCCTGCTTTTTCCTTCAAGCGGATCGGCTGGTGCTCGAAGACGAGTGCTGACGCGCCTCAACTCCGAGTTGTACGAACGGTTCAAAAGAAATTAAAGTTACATGGCCCCACAGTTATGTATTTGTTATATCCACCACGTTCATCCATATTTCGAGATCACTTCGGAGCATTATCAAGAAAAAAAAAATCATATCCAAAGATCAACTGGACTACACCACAGAGAGCAGCAGAAAATTGATTTTCACCGCTAAAACTTTTGTAGGGCCACCATAATATTTATTTTCCATCCAATCTATTCTTAAGGTCACAAAGACCTAGATAAAGAGGAAAAACAAATTTCATAACGATCCAAAATTTTCATGACCCCTAAAAGGTTTCAGCGGTACATGCTCAAAGCAAAATGGTAAACTCATTTGATACGATCAGACCTATGGCTACAGATAATAACCATAGCCATAGATACACTAAATCCATAGCTATAGAAGTCTATCCGAGGTGGGCTCGCCGAACTAGCGGCTCCCGCGCCAGTTGCTGGCTTGTCCGGCGGAGCCACACCCATCTGGCGGCCCCTATGGCTAACCGTAGCCATAAACGGACTACCATCACAACAATATGTGCATTTTTTATTTATTTATTTATTTTTATACAAGGAGAGCTTTATTCTACCTACAATTTTCTTTAACACACACACACACACACACACATATATATATAAGCATATAAAAAAAAAAATCTCTCTTTCTTTTATTTCTTTCTTTATTTTTTTAACAAGAATATCTTCTAAACTAAAATTAGTTACTTGATGTACCCTATATGATTTTGGGGTAGGAGAAGCTACTTTAACCAACTAACCTGGTTATTTTCCAAGATTCCATCAGGTCGATAATCGAAATTCCATTTCATTCACTTAGCGGTTAATTTCATTCATTTCATTTACTTCGTGATCAATTCCATGCATTTCACGATCAATCCTGCCGATTCCGTTTTGATTCATGGTCATTTTCATGCATTTCACGGTCAATTCTCTTCACTTTACGGTCATTTCCCTACACTTCAAGGTCATTTAAATGCATTTCATGGTCAATCCCGGCGATTCCGTTTTGATTCACGATCATTTCCATGCATTTCACAGTCAATTCCCTTCACTTCACGGTCATTTCCATGCATTTCACAGTCAATTCGCTTCACTTCACGGTCATTTCCATGCATTTTACGGTCAATCCCGGTGATTCCGTTTTGATTCACGGTCATTTCCATGCATTTCAAGGTCAAATCGCTTCACTTCACGGTCATTTTCATGCATTTCACGGTCATTCCCAGCGATTCCGTGCTGATTCACAGTCATTTCAATGCATTTCACGATCAATTCCCATCACTTCACGGTCATTTCTACGCATTTCATGGTCAATTCGCTTCACTTCACGGTCATTTCCATGCATTTCGCAGTCATTTTCGGCGATTTCATGTTGATTCACGGTCATTTCCCTTCACTTCACGGTCATTTCTACACATTTCACAGTCATTCCCGCGCGTGGAAATGACCATGAATCCACACGTAATCGTGGGGAATGACCGTGAAATGCGTGGAAATGACCGTGAATCAACACAGAATCGCCGGGAACGACCATGAAATGCATGGAAATGACCGTGAAGTGAAGCGAATTGACCGTGAAATGCGTGGAAATGACCGTGAAGTGAAGCGAATTGACCGTGAAATGCATGGAAATGACCGTGAATCAACACGGAATTGCCGGGAATGACTGTGAAATGCATGGAAATGACCGTGAAGTGAAGCGAATTGACCGTGAAATGCGAGGAAATGACTGTGAAGTGAAGGGAATTGACTGTGAAATGCATAGAAATGACCGTGAATCAACACAGAATCGCAGAGAATGACCATGAAATGCATGGAAATGACTGTGAAATGCATAGAAATGACCGTGAATCAACACAGAATCGCCGAGAATGACCATGAAATGCATGGAAATAACCGTGAAGTGAAGCGAATTGACCATAAAATGCGTGGAAATGACCGCGAAGTGAAGGGAATTGACCGTGAAATGCATGGAAATGACCGTGAATGAACACGGAATCCCCGGGAATGACCGTGAAATGCATGAAAATGACCTGAAGTGAAGCGAATTGAGCGTGAAATGCATGGAAATGATCGTGAATCTAAACGGAATCGCCGGAATTGACCGTGAAATGCATGAAAATGACCCTGAAGTGAAGCGAATTGACCATGAAATGCATGGAAATGACCATGAAGTGCAGGGAATTGACCGTGAAGTGCATCAAAATGACCGTGAATCTAAACGAAATCGCTGGAAATGAACGTGAAATGCATGGAAATGACCGTGAAGTGAAACGAATTGATCGTGAAATGCGTGGAAATGACCGTGAAGTTAAGGGAATTGACCATGAAGTGCATCAAAATGACCGTGATTCTAAACGGAATCGCTGGAAATGATCGTGAAATGCATGGGAACGACTGTTATGTGAAGCGAAATGACCGTGAAATGCATGGAAATGGCCGTGAAGTGAAGGGAATTGACCGTGAAGTGCATGGAAATGATCGTGAATCTAAACGGAATCGCCAGAAATGACCATGAAATGCATGAAAATGACCGTGAAGTGAAGCGAATTGACCGTGAAATGCATGGAAATGACCATGAAGTGAAGGGAATTGACCATGAAGTGCATGGAAATGACCGTGAATCTAAACGGAATCACCAGAAATGACCGTGAAATGCATGAAAATGATCGTGAAGTGAAGCGAATTGACCTCGAAATGCATGGAAATGACCATGAAGTGAAGGGAATTGATCGTGAAGTGCATCAAAATAACCGTGAATCTAAACGGGATTGCTGGAAATAACCATGAAATGCATGGAAATGACCGTGATGTGAAGCGAATTGATCGTGAAATGCATGGAAATGGCCGTGAAGTGAAGGGAATTGACTGTGAAGTGCATGGAAATGACCGTGAATCTAAACGGAATGCGTGGAAATGACTGTGAAATGCATGGAAATGACCGTGAAGTCAAGCGAATTGACCGTGAAATGCATGGAAATGACCGTGAAGTGAAGGGATTTGACCGTGAAGTCAATCATTTCCACGCATTTCACGGTCAATTCGCTTCACTTCACGGTCATTTTCATGCATTTCACGGTCATTTCCGGCGATTCCGTTTAGATTCACGGTCATTTCCATGCACTTCACGGTCAATTCCCTTCACTTCACGGCCATTTCCATGCATTTCACGGTCATTTCGCTTCACATCACGGTCGTTTCCATGTATTTCACGGTCATTACCAGCGATTCCGTTTAGATTCATGGTCATTTCGATGCACTTTACGGTCAATTCCCTTCACTTCACGGTCACTTCCACACATTTTACGGTCAATTCGCTTCACTTCACGGTCATTTCCATGCATTTCACAGTCATTTCCAGTGATTCCGTTTAGATTCACGGTCATTTCGATGCACTTCACGGTCAATTCCCTGCACTCATGGTCATTTCCACGCATTTCACGGTCAATTCACTTCACTTCACAGTCATTTTCTTGCACTTCACGGTCATTTCCACACATTTCATGTTCAATTCACTTTACTTCACGGTCATTTCCATGCATTTCACGGTCATTTTCGGCGATTCCGTTTTGATTCACAATCATTTCAATGCACTTCACAGTCAATTCCCTTCATTTCACGGTCATTTTCATGCATTTCACGGTCAATTCCGACAATTCCGTTTAGATTCACGATCATTTCCATGCATTTCACGTTCAATTCGCTTCACTTCACGGTCATTTCAATGCATTTTACGGTCATTCCCGGCGATTCCGTGTTGATTCACGGTCATTTCCATGCATTTCACAATCAATTCCCTTGACTTCACAGTCATTTCCACGCATTTCATGGTTAATTCACTTCACTTCACGGTCATTTCCATGCATTTCACGGTCATTCCCGGTGATTCCTTGTTGATTCACGGTCATTTCCATGCATTTCACAGTCATTTTCGGCGATTCCGTGTTGATTCATGATCATTTCCATTCATTTAACGGTCAATTCCCTTCACTTCACAGTCATTTCCATGCATTTCACGGTCAATTCGCTTCACTTCACGGTCATTTCCATGAATTTCACGGTCATTCCCGGCGATTCCATGTGAATTCACGGTCATTTCCACGCATTTCACTATCAATTCCCTTCACTTCACGATCATTTCCTCGCATTTTACGGTCAATTCGCTTCACTTCACATTCATTTTCATGCATTTAATGGTCATTCCTGGTGATTCCGTGTTGATTCACGATCATTTTCACGCATTTTACGGTCATTCCCTGCGATTCCGTGTTGATTCACGGTCATTTCCACGCCGGGAAGGACCGTGAAATGTGTGGAAATGATCGTGAACTGAAGGGAATTGATCATGAAATGCATGGAAATGACCGTGAATCAACACGAAATCGCCGGGAATGACTGTGAAATGCATGGAAATGACCGTGAAGTGAAGCGAATTGACCGTGAAATACGTGGAAATGACCGTGAATGAAGGGAATTGGCCGTGAAATGCATTGAAATGACCGTGAATTAACACAGAATCGTCGGGAATGACTGTGAAGTGAAGCGAATTGACCGTGAAATTCGTGAAAATGACTGTTAAGTGAAGGGAATTGACCGTGAAATGCATGGAAATGACCGTGAAGTGAAGGGAATTGACCGTGAAATGCATGGAAATGACCATGAATCAAAACGGAATCGCCGGGATTGACCGTGAAATGCATGGAAATGACTATGAAGTGAAGCGAATTGACCGTGAAATGCATGGAAATGACCGTGAGGTGAAGGGAATTGACTGTGAAATGCATGGAAATGACCGTGAATCAAAATGGAATTGCCGGGATTGACTGTGAAATGCATGGAAATGACCATGAAGTGTAGGGAAATGACCGTGAAATGCATAAAAATGACCGTGAAGTGAAGGGAATTGACCGTGAAATGCATGGAATTGATCACGAAGTAAATAAAATGAATGAAATTGACTGCTAAGTGAATGAAATGAATTTTCGACTATCGACCTGATAGAATCTTAGAAAATAACCAGGTTAGTTGGTTAAAGTAGCTTCTCCTACCCTAAAATCATATAGGGTACATGAAGTATCTAATTTTAGTTTAGAAGATATTCTTGTTAAACGAATAAAGAAAGAAATGAAAAAAAGAGAGAAAAATTTTGATATGCATATATATACATATTTATATAAATGTGTTAGAGAAAATTATAGGTGGAAGAAAGTTCTCCATGTAGAAAATAAAATAAAATAAAATTGTAAAAGCAATTCGCCTATGGGTACGGTTATAATCTGTAGCCATAGGGGCTGCTAGGCCCGGCGGATAGGCCAGCAACTGGCGGGGGAGGGGGGGCGCTAGTTCGGTGAGCCCACCTCGGACTGGCCATTCTAGCTACGGACAGAGCATCTATAGCTACGGTTATAATCCGTAGCTATAGGTCTATCCTTCTATTACCATTCTGCTTTCAACATCTACCGTTGAAACCCTTTTAAGGGTCACAGAAGTTTTGGATCATTATGAAATTTGTTTGTCCTCTTCATCCAGGTCTTTGTGACCTTATTAATAGATTGGATGGAAAATAAATGTTATGGTGGGCCCTACAAAAGTTTCAACGGTGAAAATCAATTTTCTGCTGCTCTTTGTGGTGTGGTCCAGTTGATCTTTGGATATGATTTTTTTTTTAATAATGCTCCGAAATGATCTCGAAATATGGATGAACGTTGTGGATATAATGAATACATAACTGTGGGGCCCACGTAACGTTGATCTCTTTTGAACTGGTCGTAAAACTCGGAGTTCGAGGAGCGTCAGCGCCCGTCTTCGAGCACCAGCCGATCCGCTTGATGGAAAAAGCAGGCGCATTTTCGACCTTTGGGAAGGCGTCCGTACATCTTGGGGCGTATTCTGGTAAGGTAACATGAGGTGGGCTTCAACGGGTAAATGCGCCATAAATGGGTCGTACAGTGGTAAATTTCTCAAAGCTAAAAGATGGAACATGATCCCAGGGTGCAGGTAGTTCATGCAACGTAAAGGCTTGAGGGGCCTACACTAATGGGCGGAGCAGATTTCTTAGGAAACACATGCTCTTAGCCTGGTGTATGCGTATGTGGAAAATTGTAGAGGGCGTTACCCCTGTGATTCTCAATGCAGTCTTTAAAAGGGATATGTCTTAAGAGAAACTTATTTTTGTTATAAATGTTATTTAAAAATATTTTTATTTCTGATTCAAGTGAAATCCATCTAAACTTTTCTCTATAGCTTCATATGAATTTGGCAATCCTAATTCCTCTAAAATACTTTATATAAATCACAATTGTAGCACTCCACCCCTTATATGAATTTCTTGATGTATCACGGCTTAGCGAGGCCCAATGTATATCCAATCACATTATTCAACCCTCAGGACAATCTAAACTATTGATCAATAAAGCCCATCTTATAGAATTCTTACAAATTACTGTGGGACAATCACAATCACAAAAATAAATACATTCTTAAAGTTTATTTAACTTTGTATAAAAATAAAATCATAAATAAATATTAATATTTGACAAGTTGAATCTATATTCATAACTTGACAACATTTTTTCAAGAGTATAGAGAATTTAGTCTTGAGCTAATATTCTTTTATTATGAGACTCAATTTAATTCACTCGCATAGCTAGCCTAAACATTACAACCATATGCAAAATTCCGTTTCATAGGCACTTTAGATATTCAACTCTGAATTTTGTAAGAAGTAGGCCCAATTCCATACTCATATAAGTGAGTGTGTCAATTATATCCTATAAAACTAACGTCCCACTACAATAGTTATAAACTTATTAAGGAATTTAATCCAATCCATCTTAAAATGTTGCAATAGTAACATCATTTTACACCCTAAGACTCATGTTTTGAAAATGCCTGGTTAAACCTCAATTTTATGGGATCTCCGATCACTAGGTTGGATTTTTGAGATCGATATTTATCATAATAGTTGCAATTTTGTTCCCTTTGATATTTCCTTAATCTTTTCTCTCTGGAAAGCTCTTTGTCAAAGGATCACCCAAATTCTCCTATGATATGGTGGAGTTGACAATTATCACTTCATAATCTAACAATTATCTTATATAATTGTGTTTTAATTGCATTTGTCTTGAATTTTCATTGTATATTTTATTTTGAGCATTAATAATAGTTACATTATAATCACAATTTATTACAATAAAAAGAAAAGATTCAGATTCTACCCTTAAGGCAGGTTGCACAATAGACTTTTAATCCATGTATTTTCTTCTACAATTATTACCAGGCCAATGGTCTCCGATTCCATGGTTAAATGACATATAATAACTTGCTTCTTGACTTTTATGAGATCACATCACACTCACTTCATGTGAGATACAAGCACTTGTGGATTTATACTTGTCATTATCAGAGTTTCAATTTGTATCACGAAACCCTTATAAAATAACAAAATATGTAGAAAATTGAGTGACAATTTATAATTTCTTTATATATCCTAATACTTTAAAAACAACATTCCAATTACTTTTACTAAGGTGTTATTAGTATCAACTCAATTTACAAACTATGTACGCTATATCAAGTCGCTTACTACTTGTAGCAAATATTAAATCGTACCAGTCACACTTGCATATTTAAGTTTTGAAAACCCATGGCATTTGTTTTCAATTAAATTAAAATTATGATTGAATGGTGTTTTCATTGGTTTACAACCAAAGTTATCCTGTTTTTTAAGAATATTATCAGTATAGTCGGATTGCAATAAAGGAATTCTATTTTTATTATTCATGATTTTTATTACAAGTATTAAATCTACTTCATCTAAATTTTTCATCCAAATACCGATGACAAAAAGACTTTTGTTTTTAAAATCCTATCTAAGTCGGCATGAAAAAATTATATGCCATTTACGCACAAACACAAAATAACTATATATCTATCAATGATTTTTTAAGTATTAGAAATTATTTGCTCCAGTTATTTTAAACCCATGTAATATAATTTTTCAATCAAACTTTTTGTATCATTATTCATATGTTTATTTTAAACTATATAAAGATTTAATAAGTTTATATACTTTACTTTCTCTGTGTCATGAATCTTTTAAGTTTATCCATATAAACCATTTTATTCAAATCATCATTTAGAAATATAATTTTTATATTCACTGATGGATTAATAACTTATACATAATAGTTAACAACACAAAGATTCTCATAGATGACATAACGATTCTCTCATTTTCTCTCCACCTTGGCTTGGAACGTGGGTGCTGCTTTATTTTATGTTCTAAGCTTTCCTCCCTTGTTTAGAGTATAATGGGTTGTTTGAATGTTTATAAAGTCATTAAGTTGTAAATGAATTATAAGTAATCCGATTATAGAGACTATTTGGATACATGTACTTGCCTGTAATTTACAGGCTGTAAATAGATTAAAACTTTTATAAAAGTTAGTAAAAAATCATATTTCTAATTACAAATAATGTCTTTACAGGAAAAAGTATTATATATGTTAGAAAAAAATGGTTAATATACATTTATGATATGTGGAGCCTACCATAATGTGTATGGTACGTCCAATCTATTTATCAAGTACTCTTGATGCTCTCATGTTGTCTTAAAAAAAACAGCTATCAATTATCAAATGGACCACACGAGGGAAGGATGGGATGTCCACCACTAAAAACCTTTTGGTTGCAGTTGGAGCTTACTATAATGGGTGGAAGACATTCAATCCATTTAATGTATACATACCTTAATGCTTTCTTAAGGCCCTTTATATTTTTGAGGAGGCTCACTAAATTCACATGCATCTAAACAACCCATAAACTTCCTTATTGGCTTTTTTACTTTTTCCTATTCTTTTCAATCTTTATCCTAAATAGGTAACAAGAGATGTAGTTTTTTCTTGCTTAAATAAACTAAAATAAAATAATTTATTCAATTTTATGTATCTTTTAACAAGAAATTCAACATTATATTTATATATAGAACATTTGCCTAAGTTTCTTCTTCCAGATCTATTTTAGAATCAAATAATATTTATGATCCACTAAAAAAACAAAATATATTCCATCATTTATTGCTTCCTTTTAATTACCATCTCAAAAGCTGGTACTGTTGACTTTCTTAGTTGTTTTTTCCGCTTTTGTTCGAAATCTACGCCTTCTAGAGGTATTTCATTGATAATTTTTGAACACCACGTGGTTATTTTTAGAAGAAAAAAACAGTGTACTGTTCATTTCGCCGTTGTCTACCGGATCAACGGTCCCCACCACTCCACCGTTTGCCACGTGTGCGACGAGGAGCTGCCCAGTTCTTTGAAAGCTGCATACTAGCATTTTTCACCTGTTCTCTCTTCAAGACTTCCAACAACCACAGCTGAAGAGGGAGAGGGAGGGAGAGAGAGGGAGAGGAGAAACGCCCTGATTTTGCTCTCATGTCGATTTCAAAGCTCTTGATTTTCTCAATCTTTTTCTCTCTATTCTTCCTGAAAATCAGAGCATCTTCATTGATCGAGGATGACAGTTACCCATCCGACTCAGATTCATCTCTCGAGGACGAAATTCTCTCATCCGATGGCTCAGATTCGTCGCTGAGGCTCGAATTGGAGCAGCTCAAATCCAGGATCTCTGATCTAGGTCAGTCCAGATGTACATTTCATCAGCCCCCCTTTCGATTTCTTTGATAGATCAGGGCTTTTCTTCCGAGAGATCTTCGTTTTGTATGGTTTGATTTGATTCTTTTCAGTTTTTCCGGAGGTTTCTGAAATCGGGAATGGAAATGATTTGGAAACCCTTTCGTTTAATGCACGTACCCCATTTTTTCTACTTCTGGTAATGTAACAGCACTTACAGGTTCTATTCTACTACCAAAAGCTGAAAAAAGTGTGTTTTTTGGACGCGGATTGCATACTGACACTGCCAGACTAGCTAGTGCAGTGTGGGCCCAGCATGATGTATTTGTTTTATCCACGCTGTCCATCCATTTTTTCAGCTCATTTTAGGGTATGAGACCAAAAATGATGCAGATCAAAATCTCAGGTGGACCAAACCACTGGAAAGAGTGTTAATGGAATGCCCACCATTAAAAGCTTCTTGGGCGCCATAAAAGTTTTGGATCAAGCTGATATCTATGTTTCCTCTTCATCAAGGTCTTTGTGACCTAATCAACAGGTTGGATGGCAAATATACATTACAGTCAGCCCTAGGAAGTTTTCAATGGCGTAAGTTCAATCACCACTGTTTCCCGTGGCGTGGTCCACCTGAGATTTGGATCTGCCTCATTTTTTGCCCTAAAATAATGATCCAAACTGGATGGATGGCATTGAGAAAATGCATACATCATTGTGGGGCCATGGAGCACCGTCTAGTAGCCACATTGCTACCGGCAGTGTCATTATGCAATCTGCGTCCGTGTTTTTTGATAATTGAAACAATATTCTGGAGTTTTTATGACTGATACTTATACCCTGTTTTTGACATTTGCACCATCTCTACACAGTAACGACAGTCGTCATTCAGTGCGCTAAGAAAAAACATGGTGTGCATTTCAAATAAAAGGATGTAAATATCAGTGTCCTTTTGTATGAAATGGGAGAAAGGGGAATTTATTCAACTGGAATAGTGGTTTTTGCCACGCTGTATGCTAAATTGTCATGCAGCCCCATCTTTTCTTCCAACATGCCAGTTGTGTAGGATCCATATGGAGAAAACAGTAGGCTACACCATGAAGATGGCCTTGGTGTGAAAATCATGCCAATTGTCTCATCAAGTGGGCCACAATGTTGTAATCAATGGAGAAGTGAAGGTCTGGGTTAAGATGCATGCGAGACCCACCTAATGAGTGGATCAGCCCCATTTCAAGACGGGTGATCTTCAAGGTGGGGCCTACTGTTTGGGTGGTACGAATGTCGTACATTGGTGGCATGTTGGCGTGAAAGGTGGGTGCATTACAAGTTAGCATACAGCCACCTGTAGGTGATCAGTTCTTTGCTGAAAACTTAAACAACAAAATCAAATTCGCTATACCGTGAATATTTTGCGGTCAGTTCTTTGGCCGAAAACTTAAATAACAAAATCAAATTCTCTATACTGTGAATATTTCTATTTTAAAGTTCTAATATGGGATAAACCAGGCCCTTGAAAGCTTGCTTTGAGTGTTTGAAAAGATTTATGAAATCTTTTTTTGTGTGTGTGGAAATAATGGAAATGGGTTTTCTTTCTTTTGCTTTTTGAAGGATCTGGTATCAAGGATAGTACCCGAGAATTGGAGAGCAAGGATGAGAGCATTGCAAAGATGGAAAAGATCATTCAAGAGAAATCATATAGCATTGCATCGTTACAGGGCGAGATAGAATCACTTGAGGTGAGATTGAGCTAAAACAAATGATGCTGGATTCTTATTTTATGAACCTCTTCATCTTCTGATCATGCAAGAATTATATTAGTTTTAAAGGCAAACTTTGTTTTTCATTGATGGTATTATCTTTATGTTCGTCTTCCTGCTTTGTAGAGAAAAGGGAGTGTGGATGCTCAAGAGAAGGTGGGAAGGGCTCATGCACGAGCTGCTGAACTTGAGAAGCAGGTTGCAAATGGGAAAACACTTAAGAATTTGTATGCTTTCGGATAAGTAGTGCCTACTCTTGATATTGTTGCTCTTCTGTTCAGGTCCAGAAACTTCAAAATGAAATAGAAACACAAAATAAGAGGAGGGAGGCTTTAGAAGTTAGAACAGGTGAAATTGAGAAGAAAAGGCAGGAACTGAATTTGAAATTAGATAAGGTTTGCTTCCGCTTTTCAATTGGCCATGAATACATATACCTTTTGTTTTAAGTTACCACAAGAAAACTATTGTAGCTTATTACTTATAGGTGTGTTATTGGATATTTATATGTGAAGTTGGCTAGAGTGTTCCTGCTTCTAGCTTAGCTACCTGCCCAGAGATGGGCTAAACCTGAAGGTTTGAAGTTGCCAATACATTTAAAAGCTCATTAGCTACATTTATTTCTAAATGGAACCCTTTTTAATATGTGAAGTAAAGTGACTTCATTTACCAAGTGGATTCATTACATCAAGCATCTGGTGAGTAGAGCTCATTGCGAAATTATCTTACTCAGATGCTATGGTCAGGATTGTGGCCTGATCATGCAAGACGGAGTTTTTAAATTGCTGCTCTGTGAATATAGATGAACAAAATGCCTTCTAATAAATTGGTGTTGTCTATATAAAAAAGAAGCTGAACAAATTGTTTCACGAGTCTTTGTGTACGCAATCTCTGTTCCACCTAATCAAGTGCTACATGTTACGGAGAGTTTGATGGGGTTTGGTAGATCTTGATCTGAATTCAGTGTATGCCTCTTGGTTCCTTTGCAGCTCCAAAAGATTAATGATGAACAGAAGAATCGAATTCGTAAAACTGAACATGCTCTTCAAGTTGCAGAGGTGTGCTTTTATCTAAAGAAATTTGTTTTCATAGTTTCAAGATTAATGATGAACAGAATAACTGAATTCCTTGTTCTTTTCTTTAAAAAAAAAATCTGGTCTTTCACAGGAAGAGATGGTGAAGGCCAAATTAGAAGCTACGTTGAAGGCTAAAGAGTTTATGGAGGTAAGGATATGCAACTGCTGTCATAAATGCCTACTGAGTACTAAATTTTCTAACATCTATCATTTGGTTCACCAATAACCCAACATGTTTTGGTAATTGCTAATGTGTATGAACCGTTCTTAAATCCCTTATATCTTAAATTGCTTACATGGTATAATATCTATTTATTTATTTTTTATTTTCTGAATTAAATTTGCATACATTAGTGGTAATAGGTGCAATTCTTCTTTACAGTCGAGGTAATTCGTAAAATGATTAACAGTTAGACCTAATGCTTTGGTTAGTTTTGAGTAGTTACAATAATTAACTTGGGTTTCGTGACTTTGATCAGATTCAAGGTGCATGGCTACCACCTTGGCTTGCAACTCATTTAATCCACATGCAGGTATATATGTTGAAAAGAAGGTATAGCCACTGTCAAAGCATATTCTCTCGTGATATTTTGCCTTTTCTACTTGCAGTTTTTTGCAGAAAAAGAGTGGAATGAGCATGGGAAACCTGCCTTGGCCATTGTGATGCAAAAGGTGATTCGTCTGTCTATAAGAAGTCACATGCAATGGTTAAAAATCTATCTTGTGCCATATATTTATTTCTGAACTTCCACGCTGCCCCATATAGTTGGCAGATGGCCTGAGCCTGAGTTGGTTTGGGCCTGCAATTTGTACTGATCTGGTTGGGCCTGTCAGAGCAAGACTATTCAAAAATTTGATTGCAAGCCCAGGTCGACCCATTTGCCATAACAGCTCCCATAATACTTCAGGAGATCATTATTCACAAGATCATCTTATTTTTTGGAGGTTGCATGAAATGACCATTTTCAAATTGTGAAATTGTTTCAGGCTTCAGAAAAATCTTCACAGGCCCAGAAATGGGCTGAACCCCACCTAGAAACAGTTAAAACTGTGAGTCACTGCTACAGATTCTCCAACTCATGATATGTTTGCATTTCATTGTCCCATAGCCTGTTTGCATGTGTTATAAGCACTTTCAATCCTCTTTAATATCTGACAATACTGACAATTTGGGTCCCAAGGCTCCACGCCACCTTAGTTTTCTCATTTTGTGGCAAGATATGCTTGCAAATGAGCTGCTCTCATTTCAGCACTCTACCTAAATGACATAGGTCTCATCTGAGGGATATCTTATGGCAAAATGACAAAAGAAAAGTTGATGTGGAGCCATTGTTGTCAGTCGCTATTCAACATGAAAAGAGATGGAAACTGATCAAGGTACATTATATGTACCCAGGTCCTAGTAACATCATCCCTTGATGTTTGATGATTCGGATTGACATTTTCCACCAATGGCTTTAGGTTTTTATCCTTTTACTTACCATGATCTCGGATATAGCATCATTTCTCTGTTACCTTACTAGATCATGATTGAAACTCTCTTCTTATTCTTTGATCTACTTTGTGAAGAGATGGGTCCCTGTTTTAAAGGAACAATGGTTGGCTTTTACAACCTTTGTTGGACCGCATGTGGAATCAGTAACTATCAAGACTGTTGAGGTTTATGAAGCATCGAAGAGCACTCTTACGCCACATATTGTTAAAGTTCAAGAACTGGCAAATCCATACTTGCAGGTATTCTTCGTTATGCTATGCTGAAGTGAGGAATTAGTTAGCTGCATAATTCTTGACTATGTTCGTGCCATTGTGCTCGTTTGGGTGTCTCCAATGTAGCACGATTGAAGAATTGAACCAAAATTGCATTACATATGAATACGTATCTCTTGTAGATGATCCAATCCTCTAATCGTTGATTTAATATTCTTTTAGCAGAAAATGAAATAAAATAGAGGGGATAACAGGATAAATATATGGAATTGCTCCAAAAGAAACCCTAAGGCTAGGTTTGGATACAGTGAATCCAGCGGACAAGATTGGAAAAGGCCTTACTTTCCCCTGATTTGACCCGACTGCATGTTTGGATACCCAAAATTGCCCTCGAATCCAAAGGAGCTTTTCCAACCAGATATGGTAATACACTTCTTGAGAAAATACAGCTGTGAGAGAAAATATGATAGTTGATGAGGCTTTCATGGATTTACTACACCAATCCAAACACATGAACAGTTGGAATGGAATCCTCATATTAATAGTTAGCAAGAAATAATCACCATGTAATTATTGCTTTTCTCCTTGCTTTTGTTTTTGAGAGATAACAACAATTTTATTAAAAGCTCGCAAAAGCGAGAAAAGAATACAAGGCACCTAAAATAAAAGAAGAAAAAGAAAGAGAGAAATCAGCAACCAAGGCTGCACTGACATGGATAGCCCACCCCGAGACTAGAAACTTAACCTTTTTAATTACGTCCTCCACCCCGGGATTCTCTCCCCAAATAGCCCACAAAACAGCCATTAAGATCAGCCTCCACGTAACTTTTTTAACCTTACCCACTCACCCGGTGCCAAGCCCAAAGAAAACTAACAACTGGCTTGGGCATTACCCTCGTTGTCTTCGAGGACCCTAAAAAGTAATTCCACACTCTTCTAGAAAAGGGGCAGTGCAAAAATAGATGATCTATCGATTCAACATCTGCCATACACATTAGGCACAAATTAGGGAGCACGAGGGATCTTCTTTGAAACTAAAATAAACTGGCCAATGGAAATCCAGCAATCCGAACATGGCCTAAGGAATTACACCAATGGGATCTAAAGGCATCAGACTGACGCAGGACAATTAACCACTTGCTCTAAAAGCTCGAACTGTTAGAGTATGGGGAATTAATCTCTTTATCTCATAGCGCAGGCCCCACATCTCATGGGTTAGGACCTCAGCCGAACCCCCCTCATGGGCTCGTGGGCCCCAAATCACATGGGCCGCCCACCCTGAGTGTGTCCTTGCATCCCACGGGCTACCCCACTCGAGCTCGGTGTGAAATGCCCTTGCATTAATTACCCCCGGTGAGGAGTCTCGAACACGAGACCTCCTTCGTGGGCCTCAAATCACATGGGTCACCTACCTTGAGTGTGTCCCCGCATCCCACGGGCAACCCCACTCGAGCCCGGTGTGAAATGCCCTTGCATTAATCACCCCGGTGAGGAGTTTCGAATACAAGACCTCCCGCTCTAATACCAATTTGATGCAGGACAATTAACCACTTGCTCTAAAAGCTCGAACTGTTAGAGTATGACGAATTAATCCATTTATCTCATAGCCCAGGCCCCACATCTCATGTGTTAGGACCTCGACCGAACCCCCCCCTCATGGGATCGTGGGCCCCAAATCACATGAGCCACCCACCCTGAGTGTGTCCCCGCATCCCACGGGCTACCCCACTCGAGCCCGGTGTGAAATGCCCCTGCATTAATCACCCCCGATGAGGAGTCTCTAACACGAGACCTCCCCCGTGGGCCCCAAATCACATGGGTCACCCACCCCGAGTGTGTCCTCGCATCCCATGGGCTACCCCACTCGAGCCCGGTGTGAAAATGCCCCTGCATTACAGACCCATTAGATCTAGAAGAATCACTCCCCTCACTTATTGATAATATCCCATCATAGGAAACTAAAAGAAAGAAATAACTCTACTCAATCATTCAAATAATAAACATTCTATCATTCATTGTCTCATATGAAAGACCTCTTGCCTCTATATAGGCTACAAAACCGGCTAAGAAGCTTCTAGAAAGAATCTTCTAGAGAATCTCCAACTCTCTTACCCCATTGGTCCACATGGATAGTTGCAACAAGGACAAAGGGGAATATAACTGAACAGGAAACTGCTTTAGAAACCCAAATCTTGCTAAAGAACTGCACCTATATACAATTGTATGGGTTATGGTGTTGGATGGATTGTACAAACACCATAAAAGGGCTCAGTGGTTTTAGAAAGGCCATATAAATGGGTACGGCTGATCTAATGGTCCCCATAGTCCAAAGGTCATCCCTGATGCGTGGTTTGGACCCTTGGGTGGGCAATCTGGGCTGATCTACAATTGGATGGGCCCAAATCACTCAATGACCAAATTTGGGCTTCGATTGGACAATTGAATGATCTAGGTGCATCACTTTCTTTTTTATTTCAATTGCTTTCTTCCTCGAAGGTTCAAAATATCAGTATTAGAGCACGTATCAACCAACACTGAAACTGACACATTTTGCCCCATTTGTACACAGCAGCCGATACACACTCCACATCAGCTGTCTCCAAAACCAACACGTATTCATGTGTCGCCGATTACTGATTTAGTCACATGTTGGTGATGCATATGATAAATGCATCATTTCATTTATCAAAAAAATACTGATGCATCAGCTGGTATTTTTCACCCTTGGTCCTCTATATGCCTTAAAGACAGTTTCATGTCCTGACAGGAAGCTAGGAAATTCTCTAAGCCCTACATCGATCACATCGCTACCATTACAAAGCCTCATGTCGATAAAGTAAGGGTTACTTTGAAGCCTTACACCAATCAAGTAGTTTCTGCTTCTCAAAAGTTTCTTAAATCAGCGAAAGTGTACCATTATCAGGTACATCACTCTTCTCTTGTTTTATTTGCATTTATATTTTTACTCATAATCTCTTCTTCATCATCCTCACTCTATAAATCCATATATCTTCATGCATGCTGATAGCTTTTCTTCTTTGCTCCAACTTATTTGCTGAGGTAGATGATACATGACTTTAGCATATTATCAGACTGAACTGGGAAGGAGTGAAGTAGAATTTTCTAGCATTTTTCATGAAAATGTATATTTTTAAACAATGAGGTGCTAGACACTGTCTAGTGTGAAATTTTGGCTGGATGCTTTGCATTTTCACGGGCACATGTTTCTAGGATGTAGAATGTACTATTCATCATCGTCGTCGTCATCTAGACCATATCCCAATTATGGGGTCAGCTGCACGAATCCTGTTCTGCCATTCTAATCCATCAAGGGTCATACCTTCAGTTAGACCATGGTTCATCAAGTCTTTTCATACTACCACCATCATCGTCCTTTTGGGATTTCCCCTTGCCCTTTTAGAGCCTTCTACTTGCAAGAAATTGCAGCCTTCCAAATAAGAACTGGTCAATCCATTGGTATACCATGAAGTTACAAAGGTTGTACCTGTGAATCAACTCACTCCTAACAGGCATGGTTCTTGGCCTTCGTTGTAGATGACCAAACCATCTAAGTCTACTTTCCCTCATATTATTACCTATTTGTGTTATTCCTAATTTTCATCAAATGCATTCATTTCTAATTCTAACCTCCCTCATCTTGCCACTCATTCATCTCAACATCTTCATTTCAGCTACACTCATCCTATGAACATGTTATTCCTTAACTGCCCAACATTATGTGCCATAAAGCATGGCCGGTCTTATAGCTATTCTATAAAATTTCCCTTTCCGTTTGAGTGGTATACAACAATCACATAAAACTCCAGAGGCACATCTCCATTTCTTCCACCCAGCTTGAATTCTGTGGACAATATCCTTCTGAGTCTCTCCACTTTCATGAATTATTGATCTGTCGTATTGAAAGTGGTCATTTTGGGAAATTTCTTGGTAAAAAATCTTAAATAATTCTTCATTTTCACTCCTACTGTTGCTAAAATTGCACTGCATACACTGTTTTAGTCAGACTAATTTTAAATCTAGCGTTGTGATTACACCCTCCATCATCTTGTCTGTAAAAAACCATGTCATCTGCAAACAACATACAACATGGGATCTCTTCATGCCTCCTGCAAATGCCTCGTTAATTCGTCCATAACCAATGTGAAGTACGGGCTCAATGTCGACTCCTAGTGCAACCTTATAGTAATTGGGAACTCAATTGTCCCTCCACTAGTGTTCTTTACATTTGTCACCACTCATACATATCCTTAATCATGTCAATGTATTCTCTTGAAACACCGTTCTTTCACAACACCCACTAGATTGACTCTCTAGGGACCCTATCATATGCTTTCTCAAAATCAATAAAGACCATGTGGAGATCCTTCTTCCTCTCCCTATATTTCTCCATCAATTGTCAGAATGGAAAAATAGCTTCAGTGGTAGACCTCTCAGGCATGAACATCTCATGCCGTAGTCTTTGTTCAATCACTCTCTCCCAAACTTTCATCGAGAGCTCTGTATTTTGGGCCCAATTTGGATGGCCCATGCATGAATATCTTCCAGATGAGAAAATACTATCTCTTCAATTGGTGGCCAATAAGGAGATGGTCAACAAAGGAAATACAACAACAAAACACCGACAGCTATGATCGTTCAATCTGTGGATTTGTTGCAAGGACCATCCAAAGTGAGGCCCATCAAACATTTTGGATCACTGAACCGTGGGCCCTACCTGTGCAAACTGAAAAACCAAAGGGTAATTTATGAACCTTTTGTGTAAGCATTCTATAATACCTCTTAAATATTAGGGTTGACAAGTCACTAGAAGTATACATGATAAGACCTAATGCGACATGTTCTTGAACTTACCTGATTAACAAGTTCTTTTGATATCGAAAATGTCCCTGGGAGAATGGGGAACTCCATGTCTTTCTATTTGTTACATTGTGAGAATATCAATCGGGAAAATTTTCTTTTATTTCAGTGGACTTGGATTTGGTATCATTGAGATTTCTTATAGCCTCACAGGATTTCTTTGATTTTGCTATAGGTCCAGGCAACTGTCCAGGATACTCTGAAGAAACATGAGCTAACAGAACCTCTAGCAACTACAGAACTAGTATGGTTTATGGTATGTACCAGCTACCATGGTTTCTGCATTGATCTTGCCTTTTAATTGTGCCTCCATTAGTTTGTTCACGTTTTATCATAACACACCTGTATTTCAATCACTGTAGGCCTCTGCTTTATTGGCTCTACCCATTGTCTTTCTTTATAGGGTGTTATCAGCCATTTTCTGGTTAGTCCTCACCTCTTGTCTTTTTTCTTAGTAGTTTCTGAATGTTTTCTGTTTGTTCTCATTGGGAAATCATGATCATGTTTCATTCTCACTCCTCTCCTGTACCTTTGGTTGTGGTCTGTACAGTAGATCATGGTTGCATCCTTTTCATTTGGTCTTTTTTTCCCCCTTTGTTGCAGTAAAAAGCCAGGGAAACCTACCCAGAATGCCCATGTGAATCATGCACCTCGCAGGCACAAGCGCAGGCATGCTGACAAGTAGAGTGCCTTGACGTATTTGGATTTAGGCTTTGTTGTATTTAAATTGAAGGTATGTAATTTCTACCTTCAGGAAACATTCCCAATGATTGTGAGCATCTCTAATTTCATAGGGTTTTTTTTTTTTTTCTTTTTTGTTTTTATACATAACATAATTTAAATTTGCAAATGAACATTGTGAATGTTTGATAATTATTTTGTTGTTGTTGTTGTAATTGACATCTTCACCCGGCTGTTTTTGAGTGAGCCACTATCTACACCCACCCTGATTGATACGGGATCAACATTTAAAGAATCGTCTGAAATTGCCTGATACATACTGGTATCGCCCATGAACAATACTGGTGTGTCAGCCCTGTTTAGGCCCAAAACAGTCCGATACAGGGTGATACACAGTGCTACATAGAAGTATCAGTAGTGAATAATACGTTACGTAATACACCGATTTAAACCTTGTAATGGGGTGCTTCCCTTTCTACTATTGTCAATACAATAGTACTGTACCGTTGTATTACCAAAAGTCAAAAGAAAAGGATGCCATCATTAACCAGGGTGGGTATAGACATCAACTGACTTCTAGGAAACCCAGAATATTTGGTGAATGCTTCAGACATGCTGACGAGACATGGATATGGTGGGAAAACAATTAGCATAATGTTATGAGGCCTGGCAATGGGCTGGGCCCTGGCCTGGTTTTGAACTGGTTGGGCCTGGCCTACTGACCGGCTCTATTCAAATTTTTTTCCCTGGGTGCAGGCCCAGCCCATTGTCAGCCTTAAATGTTGTTGTAATAATTGAATTTTTCTAGGGAGGGATTGTACATGCTGGAATTCAGAGATTGATATTGAAAGATTCAGCAACCTCATTTGGATCTTGGATGTAGAATTTAACTGTTTATATTGTTGTGAAAGATCCCACAAGAGGCTGGAGACTTGTGTGGATTAACAAAACTATACATGAAATTGGTTATTTGTAGACTGCTCTAGCAACTCTATTTCTTCCAGCTTCAGGAAAACATATCCTAGACAAGGGCTCTTACAATCAAAACCATTTGAGCATACCCAAAATAGAAAACCATTGTGCCATTTAGTATATAATGATGCTAATGCCATCGTACGCCTTACCCTAATGCCTCAAAAAATGACACCTTAAAACGAAGTGATGAGGACTTTCGAGCACCATTTAGAGTATACTAGTGGAAGAGAGCTTTGGCCCTAGTTCCAGCATATCTATGGTTGGATGGTCATTATATGGGGTCCAGATCAAGTACGTAGCCATGTTGGAAGACCTCACATGCATGTTTATGCATCTTTGAAAACCCTACACTGGAAAGATGCATGTGGGCTGCATTAGGAGCTTATTGAACACATCTAGACTATTCGATTGGGTGGATGTTTTCATTGGACCTTTCGATTTCGCACGTTGGATCATCCCGCCCATTGGCTCATCTTGATCATTGGGCCATCTTGGCCGCGAACATCATGGGACATTAGTTTATTTGTTTTCTTAGTTATTTTATTTATTTTGTGGGTTGTTTTATGTTTTAGTTGATTTAGGAGGTATTTTGGACATATTTTAGCAACACGGGGTATTTTGAATGTTTTAGAGTAATAAGGGTGTTTTGGTAAAAATACCCTCAAAAGACTATAAAGCCTTGGGCGTGTGAATGCTCTAGGGTTGATATGCATTGAATAAAAACTTCTCTTTTTGCTTGAGCAAAGAAAACCTCTTGTGATTGGAGTGGTGTGTAGCCATGGAGTGATTCCATCTTATCTTTCTCTTTTCTCTTCTTTCAAGGAAATATTACACATTTCTCTTCTTTTCTTTCTCTCTCTCTACTTCCCTTAATCTCTCTCTATTCCTTTATTTTCCTTTTGCTTCCCTTTAAACCCATCCCCATCATCTCCAAAATCCATCTAAACCTAAACCGAAACCTACCCTAGCCGTACAACCGTATGGACTCCACCTTGACCATACGACTGTACGTCCATCTGTATGGCTAACCCACCTCCTCCCAGTTTCCCTCCTTGATCTTTGCTCCTTGCTCCTCTCTCTAAAACCCATAACCCTAAGCCTAAAACCCTAAAGCCTAATCCTACAACCTACATTCCCTGAGCCCTAATCCTAAACCTCAACTCCTTTTTTGAGTGATTAGAAATAAAATTTATTGTTAGAAAGGCCAAGGCCATGATATACAAAAAAGCAAAAACTAGACATCCACCCAAAGAGCCTTTATGGCTCTACCCAATTGGCTGGAAAACGATCTACGATCTTCGCAGCAACTGCCCATTCTATTACATGAAATTTTGCCTTGGAAAACACTTCTTCAACTTGACCTGACCGATTTCTGGAAGTTCTATCATTTCTTTCCAACCATAAGAACCATAACCCCGCCAACAAAGCAAGGTGCCAAACTTTTCGCACTGGAAGCCCATGCATACCTTCATGCCACATGTAGAGAAATGGACCGATGCAACTTGGCGAGACCCACATAACTCTGAAGAGGTTGAAAAACTTTTGTTGCACTTGCCTCGCAAAGCCGCAATGAATAAAGAGACGATCCACCGTTTCCTCATCTCGATAGCACATGACACACACATTCGGAAGGATAATCTTCCTTTTCCTGAGATTATCAACTATCAGAACCTTGCTATACCCTACTAGCTAAGCAAAGGCCGCCACCTTAGAAGGAGCCCTATAGCGCCAAACTTTCACCGTCAGACTTTTTTCACCGATATCACCTCCCTCCAAGTGCAAATAGAAGGATCTAACCGAAAATCTTCCGAATCCATCTTTCAACCACACCGTGGAGTCCAATTCTGATAGCACCGGCCTCCCCTTATCAAGAAGGGCCAACAAACCAACTAGCTCATCGAGATCATCATCATGCAAATTCCTCCTACTCAGTGGGGCCCAAATACAGGTATTGCCTTGGATTAAAAAACAGGTTGCCACCACCACCCCCATCCCCCATTGCCAAACTAGCTATCCTTGGAAACAAATCTCTCAATTCTTGTTCTCCCACCCAAATGTCTTCCCAAAACTTAATCTTTAGACCATTACCTAGAGAGAAACCAACCCCTTACCACACCTCATTTCTAATACGGGCTATCGCTTTCCATACTGAGGAAGATCTATACAATGATGATGATCGAGTCCACCATCCCCCCTCACCCACCCCATACTTCCTACCCACCACCTCCCTCCTGAAGGATCCCTCTTCCAGCCCAAACCTCCACACCCATTTACCTAACAACGTATCATTCATTCTCTCTGAACTTCTCAACCTGGTGCCTCCTTACTCCTGAGGCTTGCACACTTCCCCCCATTTCATGACATGAAACTTGTGCTTGTCCTCCGCTCCCTTCTAGAGGAAATCTCCTCTAATTCTCTCCAATCTCCCTAGCACTGACTTCAGGCACTTAAACAAAGACATAAAATAGACCGGTAAATTTGACATTGTAGCCTTTATGAGTGTAATCCTCCCCCACAATGATAAAGTTCTAGACCGCCAATGCGAGAGCTTCTTAACAAAGCGCTCAATCACCTTATCCCATACACATTTTGGGGGCTTACCTATAAAGAAAGGAAGCCCAAGGTAGGTGGACGGAAAAGTTCTTACTTCACACCCAAACAAACCTGCAAAATGCTGCCACTTCTTCCTTGGTTAATCCCACTCCCAACGATTCACTCTTTATAATATTGATTCTGAGACCGGACACTGCTTCGAAACATATAATAATCATACGTAGATTGTCTACCAATTCTTCATTGGCCTTGCACAATATAAGCGTGTGTCCACATTGGAGATGAGCCAACTGAAACTCGGAGTTGTGAATAGAAAAACCCCTTACTTCACCCTAGCTGCAACCTTATAGATGAAGAAAAGTATCCATTTGGCGAACCATTCACTAGAATAAAAAACTTTGCCGAAGCAACACATGCACAGATCCAGACCCGCCATCTCTTAACACACCCCAAACGCTGAAGCATATAGTTGAGAAAGTCCCAATTGACATGATCGTACGCCTTTTGAACATCCAGCTTGCAAACAACCCCTTTGTCCTTTCTCCTATTGTACGCATCTATGCTTTCATAAGCCACCAACATGCTATCCGCAATCTACCTCCCCGCCACAAATGCCCCCTGAGACTTTGAGATAACACCCCCAATTACTTCTTTGAACCTTGTTGCTAGAATTTTGGCTAGGATTTTATATGGACCTCCTAGAAGACTTATTGGCCAATAGTCCAATAAAATTTCCGCTCCCTCCTTTTTTGGGATCAATGCTATGAACGTGGCTCCTTGCTCTGGAGGAAGTGCGCCTGAAACATAAAAGTAATTAATAAAACCAATCACGTCCTTCTTCACAGTGTCCCAAAATTTCTGATAAAACAAAATCGGAAAACCGTCTGGACCGGGCACTTTCTCACTACCCAATTCAGTAAAAACATTTATAATTTCTTCTTTTGAAATGGCCTTTTCTAATAACACCTCCACCGCCAATGACATCGTCTCGAACGGGAGATTATCTAGCTTCGGCCATTTCCAATCTTCCTTCTTTAAAAATTATTTGTAGAAATTTACGATTGTCGCACAAACATTAGCCTTCACTTCTATAGTTTCCCCTTCCAATTTTTCCTAAACCCTAATCCTAAATCATCCTAAATCTCGAAACCCTAATTCCTAAATTCTAACATCGCTAATCCCAAACTCTAATTCAATTTCCCAATTTCTTAGTTCTTAAAATTAAGCCTAACCCACCAAAACCCTAACTAGGACAAGTGGTTCTCTTTGACACAGGATTAATCCCTATGCTAGATGGAAGTTATACCTTCCATAGGTCCTAATCGATTCATAATTTGTTAGATTTGTATTGCGGGATTGTTTACGGCTTTGAATTGAAACATGTTTTGCTATTTGGATTCCTTAACTTTGTGATAAAGTAGTTTTATTTTGTGCTTAATTGCTTCAATTAATCCGTTATTTAGTTTCAACACATCATTTTGGTTGGACCATCCGTCCTGCTTCATGAAGTTTCGAAGTTCTGAACAAGCATGTGCCACCCTCTCATGGTCTGCTACTTATATCATTAGAGGAAGTAACCTGCACAACATGGATTGCTCATGTTAGAGATTCCTTGGGAGTGTTAGCATAATACAAAGAGATTCCATGCCTTACGTTGCATCCAAACACACCCTTACATAGCTGTAAGACAAACCTTGTGATAGACTGACATAGCGAACCTCCACACTACAAGCCTTTAATGAAGTATGTGTCATGGGCATTATTAGGTAGGGGTGCAACTTGGGTAGGGTGGGTTGGGTCGGGTTGAGGGTCAACCTGCCTGACCTTAAGAAGACCCAACCCCCAACCTGACCCGACCCAAATTCCAACCGGAAGTCTATACCCAACCCAAATATATGTAATTATTCCCACCCCGGTGCAAATACATGTGATTATTCCCAACCCGAACCCAACTTGAATTCAAATTGGATTTGGGTTTTCCAACTTGACCCAAACTCGGGTTGGGTCGATCAGGTTCCGGTTGACCTGAACCTAAGTTGCAGCCCTATTATCAAGTCTGTAAATCCAAAGCTATGGACTTGATAGGAATGGGGAAAAATCATGTGTCTCATAGCTAAAGCTCATGTTCTAACGTAAGAAAGTAGAAGATTTCTTTAGTCAGCAAGAACTGTCGTCGTTGTGCTGCCATTGGCAGAAGAGATGGGCCCCGGATGATGGGAAGTGGTATGCTGTGTCTGGTCCCCAATTACAGCAGCCAATTGGGCGAGTAGCCTGGACTGTAATTTTCATAGACTACTAAAACAGGCCACTTACAAGTTTACACGTGGCCTCTGTGATATTTATGTATTTTCAGAGTTGTATATACACTTCTCTATGCTGATGACGCCAAATCAGAATAAAACTATGGCACGTATGGCAGTGTGTAACACCACTCTTTCAAAGGCTCTAAAAGGGCAAGGGTAAGGCCCAAAAGGATGTAGGTGGCGGTAGTAAGAAGGGACTAGATGACCTATGATCCGTCAACTGAAGTTACAGCCCTTGATAGAGTGGAATGGCTGAAAAGGATTCATGTAGCCGACCCCAATTAGTTGAGATGTTGCCTATATTATTTTTTACACATGCACTCATAGCCCCACACACTCACACACTCACACCACAATGGATGCTTGAACCCATGACCTCGTGTTGAAACTCTTGTGAGTCTACCACGGCGGCATGGCAACAGGTGCGGGGATATAGCTATGATGATGATCATGATGATGTTCCATTACAAATGGATTGTGTTTTTATTTTATTTTTTACTACTGAAGATTCTTTCTTTGAGCAGTACTCTTATGCAACAGGTGTCATATGAGCCTATGCAGTGACCTCCCTCATGGTGCGATCATGACTGTTGAGCTGGTGGGTCTCCACATGAATGGTTTATAGCTGGACAAATTCTCACCTTCCAAGAGTCATTAGTTCTGTTGGTTGTGCGCGTGCATTCTCTGTTTTTAAGCCAACTGTTCCCTTTGCAGCTCACTTATCAGACAGCGACCACAGTCTTATCCCTTTCTTCTGGGATAGTGATCCAGCTGTGGGCTCACACAATCAACAGTCCTGATCACTTCACACACCTTGAAGAGGGAGCTAGCTGCAAAGAACTTTGATGATCCAGACTATTGCAGACAATGGCACTGAGAACATCTTCCTTTAAACTCACATCGCTCATCTTATTGCTGTGACAGGGATTACTCTTTCTCTGGAGAGGGAGATTGCGTGCTTGCTTGTGTCAAGATGTACTTCCAGAGATGCGATAATTCAGGTTTGTGGTAGAATCAGATAGTGGGTGTTGCTTTTCAGCCTAGTTCTTAGTGCATGTAGGCCCCGCATGTGGGGCCCACACACTCATAATACCAACAGTGGGTTTTGAATTGGAACCCTTTAAAAAGAAAGAAAAAAACAAAGCTTGATATTCCCACACAAACAGACTTTACAGTTGAAACTGAGCTTGTTTCCTAGAGATGTAAGCTCTCTCAGTCGGAGAATGCCCTATCGCTCGCCCTGATGTTATCTTTCATTTACTAGGACGGAATGCGGTAGTTATTTGTCGAATATTCACTCTTTTGTAGGATTTCATTTGTTCATTATTCATTCGAAATTCTTCTGGTTTGTGTACCAAAAATAGATGATACAATGGCCATAGTGTTTGTGATGAGGAATCATATGATGCCCATACTGAGGATTTTGGTGGGTGTTAGTGGGGCCCATTTTTCAGTGGTCCATATCACTGATGTGTTGGGACCTACAGAGGATGGACCCTGCCCCAAAATTTTCAGTTAATGGTAAAAAAAGAGTACTGGAAAAAAGGACCCATGGTTGGCATGGTACAGCTGCTTGTATTGGATTTAGGATTTTGCACCCTCAGTGCCTGTGCTGGGAATAACGTTGTCAGTATAAACTGATTCTTGTTTATGAAGGTTGTGGTTGGTAATCCAGACCGTTGCTCTGTTGTTCACGGCGTGGATGGCCTGCAGCTGAAAAATCTACATGATGAGGCAATCTTAATCTCTGGATTTGTGGCCTGCAAGTAGATGGTTATGAAGGGAAATGCATTAAAAAGGTACAAACTGGTGGTTCAGATCTTCCAATCTGGGATATTTTTGGGTAATCCTGGTACAGATCTCGTTTGGCAAATGGATTGGTTAGAGGAGGATTCTACCGTGATTTATATGTTTTATCAACACCGTCCTTCCATTTTTCCATTTCATTTCAGGGGCTGTTTGATTTTTAATTTCCCCTGGTAAATACACGGAATTACCTGTTTATTACTTACTACACCTGTTTGAAAGTCGCCAGGAACTACGTTTCGAAAATCGGTCCATACAAACGTTTTTCTTACTGATTTAAATATGTGGGCCCCATCATGATATATATGAGTTATCCACACCATCCATCCTTTTAAAAAATACAATTTAAGGCATGAGCCCAAAAATGAGGAAAATTAAATGCTCAAGTGGACCACACCTTAGGAAACAAGGATCATTAAAACGTCAATGGTTGAAAGTTGTTTCTCCCTAGGGCCCACAGTGATGTTTATTTGTCATCCAACCCGTTAATAAGGTCACACAGTGATGGATAAAGTGGAAAAATAAAAATAAAAATCAGTTTGATACAAAACTTCCAGGGCCAGCAAGAAGCTTTCAATGGTAGGAGTTCAATTCCCATTGTTTCCAGTAGCGTGTTCCACTTGATCTTTGGATCTGCCTCTTTTTTTGGCTCATGCCCTGAAATGAGTTGGCTAAAGGGATGGACGGTGTGGATAATACACGAACATCAAGGTAGGCTCCACAATTTTATTTTTTTTCCCCGGGTGCCGTGAGGAGTGCTATAAATGAAAGGTAGCGGCCAAATCACCTTGGAAATCTAACCGGCAACACAGAGGTAAATAATTATTACCCATTTACCTAGAATTACCCCTGTAATTAGGAAATCGGGTTGCGTACTGAGTTACTCATTACGCTTTTATCTTACTGAGTAAACTCAGTTGGGCCAACTGTGAATTTATGTGGTTTATCCACACCGTCCATCCATTTTTACTGATAATGTTAGGGGTTGATCCCAAAATTGAAGTAAATCCAAAGCTCAAGTGGACCATTACACGGGAAACAGTGTGGAATAATGATTTCCATCGTTGAAACCTTCCTAGGGTCTAAAATAATTTTTATTTGTCATCCAACCTGTTCATAAGATCACAAAGACATGGATGAAGAGAAACCACGAACATCAGCTTGATCCAAAACTTCTTTGGCCTCCAAAATTTTTTCAATGGTAGAGGTTCAATCAAACTGTTTCCTGTGGTGTGGTCCACTTGAGATTTTAATTTGCTTCATTTTTGGGATCAATCCTTAAAATTATCTGTTAACATGGATTAACGGAGTGGATAAAATAAATAAATAAAAGTGGACCCCACACAGTTTACTCAGTACGCTACGGGTACTGAGTTACTCAGTACGCAATCCGCTTCCTGTAATTAGGGAATAATACTAAAATCAGTCAGATCTAAGGCTCATGCAGTCAACGCTACGGGAAACGGAGGGAATTTGGTGACTACCGTTGAAAACTTCTCAGGCCTACAGAAAGCTTTGATCAAGTTAGATTTTTGTGTTTTCCTTTCATCCAGGTCTGTCAGACCTTACTAGATGGCTAATAACCTCACGGTGGGCATTAGGAAGGTTTTAACTGGAGTCCTTTCATTCCCACTATTTTTGTGTTGTGGTCGATTGGAATTTTGGATGTGCATACTTTTTGGGATCATGCTTTAGAATGATATGAAAAAGTTGATGGACGGTGTGGTGTGGATGTAACACATAAATCATGGTGGGCCCAAAATAGTGTCACACATTAAAAGTTGGGTTGTTTATTCTATAAACAATAAATTCTTTGTTCATCTATGGGTTACCCTGTAAACAATAAAATCTTTGTTCATCGATGGGGCAATATTGGATTTTAAAAAAATATTTGCAGAGCGCTTTGTGAATTCGCCATTAAGTTATACCTCCTTCATCGAAAAATTTCGGCATAAAATAATGGAGCACTTTCCTCATCTGGCATTAATAAACACCGCTAAACATCAATAGCTTTCCAGATTTCGTATTAAGTGAACATTTTCAGTGTTAACAAACATGCTCACTGAGTTAGAAAACCATGCTTGGAGTTAGTGTTGTACACAAGTTGAACCGAATCCAGCTTGGCACAGCTCGGCTAGTAGCTAACCTCAGTTCGAACTTGACTCAACTCAATCCTCGAGCCCATCTTGCTAGCTTGTCTCTGTTAGCAGCTCGGCAATTCAAACCGAGTTCGAGCCTATTCGACATTTTCTCAAATAGGTAAAATACATTTTCAAATTCTCACAAAATGTAAAACAATAACAATATTTCACAAGTATTTCATCAAACGCCAAGAGAACATTAAAATCAAACACTTGGCGCGAGCATCATTAAAATCAAATAGCCAACATATTCATTCCTTCCTCGCCAACACCTCGTTAAGTCATTTCATCAAACACTTGGCGAGCAACATTCATATCAAAATAACTGAGTTACCGAGCTCATTCAATCCGGGTGGGTTCGAGTTGAGGTTCGATTCGAGTCAAGTCGAATTCGGGCAAGGTTGGACTCGGCTCGAAATTTTTTTAAGCTCCAAAACCAATTCAACCCAGTCCAAATCCAATTTTGAGCCGAGGTGAGTTAAGCTTTTCCAAGTTGAATCGAGCGAGCTGACCGAGCTAACTCAACTCGTGTACAGCTCTGCTCGGAGTTGACATAGGCTGGAATGTGATGGTTCACATGCATGCATTCAGAGATTGAGTTGGTGTCATGATAACCGTCCAATTAGTAGGACCTACTGTGGATGTGTCATGGCGCATAAATCAGAAAAATTGAAAGATTCTAACCTTCCAATTCATAAGAATTTCTTTATTGAATCTGGTTCATCCACTCTTTTTCATTATTACCTTCCATTGGAAGATGCAGACTAGCCATTTTAGATTATTAGTTGGGCCCACGTGTATAATTCATTAGAGTGCATGGATACAATCGTGTGAAAGAGGTCGTTATGGTGCAGCTAACAGGCGCCGTACATGCGGTATAGTATAAAAATCTAGTCCGTCCATCTAAGTGGGCCTTATTACTACGAAGTACAAATAAAAGACTAAATCTATCTATCAATCATGTCCATCTTTCTTAATAACAAATACCGTTAATTTCTATGTGTTGTCAATGTCATTTGAAAAATCCCCGGATCATTCAACTGATTATTAACTGTCTGTGATTTGGTACTTTCTCTAAGCTTGACATGGTGTGACATGGAGATACTGACATGCTTTGTGTGGCTTTTTTATGGTAGCCTCTAATCCGGAAGTGGATTGGCTGGTGTACCTCACACCAACTATTGACGTCATCAAGTTTTGTGGGTCTGATTACGAGGTATATGTTATATCCAAACTGGCCATCCATTTGGCCAGTTCGTATTAAGACTCAGGATTAAAAATAAGACCGATCTAAATATTAAGTGGACCACACTGCAAAAAGTAGTAAGGAATTGAACGTCTACCAATGAAATCCTTTTTAGAGTCAAAGGAGTTGTGGATCAATATAAAATTTGTTTTTCTTCTTAATTCAGGTATTTGTGACCTTATGAAGAGATTGGATAGGAAATAAACATTATGGTGTGCCCTACGCATTGTTTATCGGTAAAAATTATTATCTCGTTGTTATTTTTGGTGTGATCCACATAAGCTTTGAATATGATTCATTTTTTGGATAATGCTCTAGAACGATCTCAAAAAATGGATGAACGGTGTGGATATAATATATACATCACTGTAGGGCCCATGTAACTTTTATCTCCTTTGAACCCTTCGTACAACTCGGAGCTCGACGAGCGTCAGCGCTCGTCTTCGCACGACACGTACCAACACCAGCTATATAGCTGGTACACGGAAGCGGATTGCGTACTGAGTAACTCACTACGGTAAGCGTACTGAGTAAACTCTGTGGGCCCCAGTGTCATTGATACATTATATCCACTCCGTCCATCTATTTTAACACATAATTTTAGGTTTATTCTAATAATGGATCATAATACAAATCTCAAATGGACCACATCACCTAAAACAGTGTGAATTGAACATCTGCCGTTGAAATATTCTTGGGGACAACAGAATTTTTAGATCAAGCAGATATTTGTTTTTTCCCTTCATCCAAGTCTTTCTGATATTATTAACAGGTTGGATGACAAATAAACATCAGTGGGGGCCTTAGAAAGTTTTCAACGGTTGAAATCAATACTTCCACTTTTTCCAGTGGTATGGTCCACTTGTGATTTTGTATATGCATCAATTTTCGTTTGAACCTATAAAATGATCTGGAAAAACGAATGGACGGCGTGGATAAACCACATGCATTCGTGGTGGGCCCAAATGAGTTTACTCAGTACGATAAGAGCGTACTGAGTAACTCAGTACGCAATCCGATTTCGTCGTACACCAGCTAATCAGACGCGGATTTCGAAGTTCCTGCGCAAGGATGCTGGGTGGGGCCCACTGCGATGTTTTTACGAAATCCACCCCGTCCGTCCGTTTTACGAGAACACTTTAGACGTGCTACCAAAAATGAGTTGTATCCAAAACTCACGTGGGCCATACGAGAGGAAACAGTGGGCATCCAGTGAGCACCGTTGAAGCATTCATATGGCCAAAACAGTTTTGTATCAGGCTATAATTTTGGTTTTTTCACTTCATCACATTGGGAATGACCTTTTAAACGGTTTGGATAGGACATAAACATCAAGGTGGAGCCCAGGAAAGTTTCAACGGTAGGATTCTTTCCCCCAATTTTCCCTCTCGTGTGACCCATTTGAGTGTTGTATCCACCTCATTTTTGTTATTTATTACTACAATGATCTCGCAAAAAGGATGGACGGAATGGATTTCTAACATACATTTCAGTGGCCCCACCAAGCATCCTTGCGCAGGAAATCCGCCTTCCAAAATCAGGCAGATGGAAAGCTCAGATACTGCACGCTTAACTCGTGTGACTTATTAGAAAGAGCATAGCTCCACGCGCGCGTGAATTAGCAAACCGCATAACTGAAATTCGCGTCTATGATCTGCACCATTTCCCTCTCTGTATCAGATCTTGGCTTTTCCCTTTTCTGAAAAGGCACTCCCCTTTCCATCTCCAAACCTCTAAAAATCTCTCTTCATTTTCATCAGATCCCTTTGCGTCTTTCTTCGATTTGACCTCTCCAGATATTCGAATTCTAGGATTCGGATCATCTTCTCCTCTTCCTCCGCATCCAATCTTTGCTTCTTTCATTCGATCTTGTTGAAAAATGCCGTCTGTATACGGGGATCGGCTCACGACGTTCGAGGATTCGGAAAAGGAGAGCGAGTTCGGATATGTCCGGAAGGTACTGTTCTCTCAGCTCTTTGGTGAAAATCTCACGTATTTCGGTTGAATCTGATTGAATCGAACGGTTCGGATGTTTTATTTTTGGATTTGAGCTGTTGATGAAGTTTTCTCTTTATCGAGATTTAAATGAGGTTTTCAGTGATTCCGAAATGATAGGGCAGTTGAATGTGGTATCTCGAATAAATTTCTCTCACTTTCCGCATACAAAAATGAATGGTTTGGATGAATTTCCTTTGATATGTGCTTTTTGGTGGATTTCAATCAGATCAATGGATTCTGCTGCTGATTAAGTAGGAAATGAGCTTTGCAGCGGTCTTTGATGATTCTGACTGAAATTTATTTTTTATTTAGTAATTATTCAAATAATGTTAGTTGGTTGTAGTATTTCAGTCGTAGATTTCTCAGGAATTTTGTGTAGTTTCAATGCATTTGTCGATGTGGTCAGTAAGTGCTTGAAGACATTTTTGGTTGGATTTGTCCACGAATTTATATTTGTTTAAAAGAATGATGAGATCCTTTGGTGTTTAATATCTATTATTCCTGTTTGATGTTGGTGTTTCTCTGATTTAACTTGATAATCACAATCTCTTTCTGCGCGATTTAAATTTGCAACAGTTGTATACTGGAATATCAAGTTGGTCTATGATTATAGAACAAGGAAAGGAAATTTGAACAAAATGTATTATAAGAATTGTAAGAGGTTGAGCCCTCTATTTCAATTGAATGAGTTACAATCATTCTGACATTGTACTCTTGAAGTCATGTGGGTTCTTCAAATGATGCTTTATTTAGGCTATTCACACAGAATCAAGCACGTTAGTTTATGGTCCTCACTTCACACGCAAACTTACAGGTATCAGGACCAGTCGTTGTGGCAAATGGAATGGGTGGTGCTGCTATGTATGAACTCGTCCGTGTTGGCCACGACAAACTTATTGGAGAAATTATTCGGCTGGAGGGAGATTCCGCTACAATTCAAGGTATTTGATTCTTGAAGTTGTTGCTGATGGCATCCATTTCTCTCCTTGCATTTCCTTTTCATGAGTTATTTCAACAGTTTTAGAGCTGTTTCTCAGTTCAGGAAGTAGGAATCCTTAACAAAATAAAATTGTTGCCTTCTGTATACAGTTTATGAAGAAACTGCTGGGCTGATGGTGAATGACCCTGTTCTACGAACACGAAAGGTATATATGATTGATTTTCTCAGCTCTTGTTAGAGGCAGACTTTATTAAGCATTTCATCTCACAACCTGAGGATTCTTGTTGCAGCCCCTCTCCGTGGAGCTAGGGCCAGGAATTTTGGGCAACATTTTTGATGGGATTCAGGTCTGCTTAAATGAATGTGTGAATTTCATTTTCTTGGATATCTTTGACATGGTTTCTATTGATTTTACTTTGTTGAGTGCGAGGTTCTCTCATATCTATTCTGATCATGAGGTTTTATGTATTTAAATTGGTTCTGCTTTGTCAAACACTGTCTGTCAGTGGCCTTCATGTCTGTTCTTGCATGAGTACCTAATGACCATTGCCTTTCTATTGGAACCAGAGGCCGCTGAAAACTATTGCTATAAGATCCGGTGATGTTTATATCCCTCGCGGTGTTTCTGTCCCTGCCCTTGACAAAGATATACTGTGGGAATTCCAGCCTAAAAAATTAGGTAATTCCTTTAAAACACTGGTAACTTTGATGGACCTTGACATACACTCTTAATCCTCGCTTTTATGTGAAATAATGAGAACGGTTGTTTCTGTCTAACTTCAAAATCATTGGTCTTTCTTTTAACTGTTGCAGGTGTTGGAGATCTTGTGACTGGTGGAGATTTATATGCTGTAAGTTTATTATCATTAGACTTCCTCTGTTGAAATTGTGAAGCTTCTATTTGAAAAGTATGGTGGCATTAAACCTCTGACTTTCCCTATACTTAATTGCATCTTTATACTTTTGTGGTTTGCTTTTCAATGCAGTCTGTTTTTGAGAACAGCTTAATTCAGCACCATGTTGCACTTCCTCCTGGTTCTATGGGAAAAGTAACCTACATTGCCCCCGCTGGTCAATACAGTCTAAAGGTTTGTCTATAAACCTTACCAGTTTTGCAACTGCAATAAACATTTGGAAATCCATCATCTTTACAGAAGTCACTGGATGTTTTACAAAACTTCCTGCCTTTTCTGGATCTTGTGAGTGGCATGGGAATTAAACTATTTGAGTTAAAGGTTTCAAAGAGACTTCGTAGTTTTTCTCCTTATATGATGTATGAGATGGTCACAAATTGCATGTTTCCTTTTCTTCAGAGGTGGTTGGAAGACAAATGTATATGAAGATACACAACCCTCTGAATGAAATTTATTAAGTTCTTTTTTACGCTTGGGAATAGACATATGTGTTGATTCTGATAGAAAATAAGTTAAACTTTAGCAACCCTTGATTCCGGTTCCATTTGCTATTAGAGGTGCTACATGGTTGGAATTATGACCTCATATACGTTACAACTGGCACTTTTTTTAAAATTGACGGTTCATTATTCATGTTTATCAATGAGAGTCTCTTGGAAGATTATTTTCCGTCACCTACCTACTATGTTTTGGCTGATATTTACAGGATACTGTGCTAGAGCTGGAGTTCCAAGGTGTTAAAAAGCAATTTACCATGCTTCAGGTTCTTTACTTGCTAATTCTGGCCACCATATCAATATTTGAACTGCATTGAGTAATAACTGGAAATAATGCGATTCTATTCTATATTGGTTTCTCTTCACTTTTCTGCAGACATGGCCTGTGCGTACCCCAAGGCCTGTTGTGTCCAAACTTGCCGCTGATACACCTCTCTTGACTGGGCAGGTAATACAACAACATAAATCTAATGTCTCATCCTCTATTATCTTTGCCTGCTGTATTCCCCTTATTTAATGTTTTAGCATATATATATTTTTATCCTAATGGTTTAGTTTTGTGCTGTCCACAGCGTGTTCTTGATGCCCTTTTCCCATCAGTACTTGGAGGAACCTGTGCTATACCTGGAGCATTTGGTTGTGGGAAAACAGTCATTAGTCAAGCTCTTTCAAAGGTACATTGTTCACTTTGAGCCTTCTTTGGAGGTCTGAATGTTGGAACCCTTTTCCCTGATTGGTGATGTTCCAACACGTATTATTTGTTTTTGTGTGTAGTACTCAAATTCTGATGCTGTGGTTTATGTTGGCTGTGGAGAAAGAGGAAATGAAATGGCAGAGGTATGTGGTCATATTTGTCCTTTAAGCCTTCTTAGTTATCTATTTTAGATTTTCTTGACATGTTAACTTTTGGTTATTTATCCAGGTTCTTATTGATTTCCCTCAATTGACAATGACATTACCTGATGGCCGTGAAGAATCCGTCATGAAGCGCACAACACTCGTGGCAAACACTTCTAACATGCCTGTGGCTGCTAGGGAAGCCTCTATATATACTGGTATATATTTAGATGATCTTGTGACGGCCTGACTTGTTGGAAATACTGAAAGCTTTTCCTGTGAATTATTATGATGGTTTACTCTTCTTGCTTGCAAAGACCTTTCTAAAGATAGTTGCGAACACAAGTTTTGAGAATTTTATATTGCCAAGCTTTGTGCTCTAAAACCAAGTTAGATTAACATAATGGCAACCAAGCTCATTTAGAAATCAATGTGGTTTTGTGCCGATACCATGAGGGTTTGCTGTTAGTACAAGTGCGAGGGTTCTTGATGTTCAGGTCCTGCTATTGTATGACAACTATTGACAAGCTAGAGGGCAGATATGAGCCGAAGATCAAAGCAATGGTATTACTTGCACAAAACACGTGTGGGTAGGCAATTTTCTCTTACTGGCAGTGAGACTACCCGTTTCCGCTGCCTGAGCCAAGCCTGGTCAGCTGCAATGGTAGAGGCTTGCTCTGGCAGACTTTAGTTGGCAGCACGCGGGCTCAACCAGACACCCTGATTGATGTAACCAAATAGGCTAACAAGAGAGCTAATACAAGCAGGTAGGCAAAGAATCAACAACTTCTCTCGCTTTGAGCTCTCTTGTTAGTTGACGCATAGTGAAGAATATTTTCTGTCACTGAATGAAGATTTCTATATTGGATGGGGCATGAGATGTTTGTGAGCTGCTCGGAGACAATTCTGTTGGACCAATAGGTTGTGCTACACATCATGGACTATGCTGACATAGACAAATTGGTAGCTAACACATCAGCATTTGGATCTAGCAGGAGCCATCAAGATAATGATAATATCTCCAACCATTCCTGAATCTGCTAAGGATGAGAATTTATGTGCTGATGCGGGTGATCTTATTAAGATCTCGAAGGATTTGTTGGGATTTACCTAATTTATTGTCTGAATCCCCTCGGGTGATGAGGCTCCTCTATGTTAGGCTGATTGGGATTGGGAAGAGGGTCCTTGGCATAGGGCCAGTCCACCCTTACTTGCTCCACTGGTTCAAACGTGACCCTTGAGTGAATCCCTTCTGGATTTTTGAACCTTATATGTAATCCACCTGGCAAAATCTAAGCATGCTTAGAGGGCTCTGAGTTTGTAGAACCAGTTGGACGGCAGCAAGGCTCCTCAGGAGATACAAGACTAGATGAGAGTGGGTCCCTGAGGATCTCTGAGATCAAATGCATGGTGACGGTTCAAGGTTCAGAACAGTTGACATCGGTATGGGTTCCCATAAAGGCAAAGAGCAATAATGAGAAAGACGGCTGGACCGACCTGATTAGACATTTGGACCCTGTCGAATGATGAACCTCGTCAGTTACCAAAACCTTGTCGAGTGATTAGAGATGCTGCCAAAATTGCCAAGTTCTGAACAAAAGCATCATCCATTTTGTGATTTTGGGTTCTGCTGCCTTAGATACATCAGGTTGATCGGGAAGAGGGCCCAATGTTCGAAGTATCAGTATTGCTACAAGTAATGCTGGCCGAGAATACAGAGAAACAATATTGATATCGCCAATAATCGGATATGCGAGGAAACATGGGGAAAATGGTGGAATCTTTCAGTAAAACTTCAAGAGATGCTAAAATACACATTCGAATATTTAGGAACCAAAAAATTGCAAAAAGAATGCATATATAATAAGTTTCCATTTAATGAGGGCCTAGAAGCATGTGTTGCTGTGATAAATCTGTCCAACCATCCCATCAAAATGCTATCCATCCAACCATTCATCCAACTTTCTATCCAAACATCCATTGATATTTCAGAATATTGACAATACATGATTTTTCACCGAGAAATTGTCGACAACTGGAAAAGAAACGAAAGACCATGGTCTTGATATTGCCCATGTTGCGATAACGATAATATTGTGATATTATCAACATTATCATCAACAATTTGAATATTGCATACAACCACGTGCCCATTAAAAAAAAATAAATTTGAAATGGATATTTTTTTTAATAAATAGATTTTTGGTGATATCGATACATTGTCGATATTATCGAAATATCACCAACACGCTAGTGATTCAAGCAATGCCTAGAATTTACACAATTGAAAATATTGGCGATATGTTGGTGATATCGATACATTGGCGATACAAGTGGCACTTTTTTTTTTCTTTTTCTTTTTTGTTATTGGTTAGCATGTTAGTACACGCACCCCACTGTTAGCCACACCCAACTTGGGAATCGATACCAAGACCTCAGTGTTGAAACAAGGCTATCTTCACTCAGTCTACAGTAAAAAATATTAGCAATACATTGGCAATATCGATATGTTGGCAATACTTAGAGATGCGTTGCCAATACGTGGAATTCTTTATAATGCCAATGTTATCAGTATCACTACCAGTGTTATTAGTATCGCCGAGTTAGAGATACGGATAATATCGGAGATATTTCAATAATGTCAGGAATACTCTGTAACTATGTGTTGGGCCTCAGTCGAGCCTATCTGTTGCTTAGGATGCAAACCTCCTCAGATGAATCCCCTCTAAACTATCACACACTTTGAACAAAATGGGCCTCAAACAACTACCGAGTTAGCATGTTGGCAAGCATTGCGTAGTTACTTCTCAGGATTGAAGTAATCAACACGGCTTAGATATGGGTTAAGAAACTGTGTAGACTTTGACTTTGATGTCACCAGAGAGATTAAGCTGTGTCAATAATGACTCCTCTGATGCAGGCACGAGTATGCCAACCCTTGGGCGCTCATAGGAAAGCAATGTACTGCTGTCTATATATCTTCAGGTTCTGCTTCCTTGGTACAATACTTTTAAGGAGGTTACCATGCATGTTGGCTGTGCTTATTGCTTCTTGATTCTTCCAGAACTTGGTATAGGAACTTGAAACAAATGATTCATTGAGTAGGAATTTGCCACGTGTTGTTGCCCATCTAATCTGAGGCAGGAGCTCAAGCTTTAGCTTCATTCCTCCGATCCATGTTTCCCATCCCTAGTGGAGTAGTGTGCGTGAATGACTGTGTTATGCTTTTCTAGCAGATGATGCTCAAGTGTTCCTGCATTTCAATTATTTTCTGAATTTCAATGCTGGGAATTCCTCCCTTTTGCTGTTATTGCTGTTTTGTCTCATCAAACATGATGCGCTTATGTTCTAATGATGCAAATATGGCATTTCAGGAATCACAATAGCTGAATACTTCCGAGATATGGGTTACAATGTTAGCATGATGGCTGATTCGACATCTCGTTGGGCAGAAGCATTGCGTGAAATATCTGGCCGTTTGGTAATTAAATATACTTTTCTCTCGTCTGCAACCCATCTTTCTTTTTCATTGTGATAAGATATCGTATTTCTTCTGACATCAGTGGTGCAATTGAAAGAAGTTTCATAACGTCATTCCCAATCATCATATTAGGTTCCCTTTAGTCATTGTCTACCTTCCTCTGCTAAAATGTTTTACCATTTGTGTCATGTATCTGTGAACAGTTTTGTGCAACTTCTATGTTTAGGGTAATGGCATAATGAAGTAGAAAACATCATGAAGATTTAGCAGAAAATATGTTGAAGATGTTTTGGTTGACAGACTCAATCCTGTAAATGGTGCATGTAGCAGAAATTATCATGAAATAACTTGCCACCTGATTCATTAGAGCTCAAAATATGTACCCCCAAAAGGTTCTGACTTTCACGGTCCTTTATGATCCAAATATTTAGGAAGTGATAAAGAGGGACAACTTTTAATTGATTATTCTGTCTCTCTCTCTTTAACTGTAATATCATGAAACAGGTTGCTGAATCAAAACATATATGGTCAGAAGAAATTTGATATGCACTTTACTGCAACTTCAATCTATATGTTTTTAATTAACGAAATTGTCTTTATCAGAAGAAAAATATACACGACAAGCTTTTTTGGTTATTATGTCCCAAGTAACAAATTATAAATGGATGCAGATATGATATGAGACTCCATAGCAGAAGCTGGCAGATTACAATGTTTGCCATTTGGTTGTTTTCTATGGCAAAGCCCTCTTCCATATCATGTTTGGCATGATGATCACCCCATTCACTTTCATAAATTCCATTCCAGCACATCATGTGACAATCCTTTTTTGATGAATCATGTTGTCCATATTTATTTGCTATTGATCTTAGATGTTGTTTTCTCTTCTTCCATTTTTTCCATGCATATCTGACTTGTCTTATGTCTGGATCCATTCTATTATGGAAAATATTTTCTCAGACAACAAAATGATCCCCTCTGCACTTATTGATAGTAATAATAATAATAATAAATCTTATTCAGGCCGAAATGCCAGCAGACAGTGGCTATCCAGCATACCTTGCAGCACGTTTAGCCTCTTTCTATGAACGGGCTGGTAAAGTGAAATGTCTAGGGGGCCCTGATCGTACCGGCAGTGTAACAATAGTTGGTGCTGTTTCTCCTCCTGGAGGAGATTTCTCTGATCCTGTAACGTCTGCAACCCTTGGCATTGTTCAGGTGATAATGATCTCCTTTTCTTTTTCTTTGTTCTCTTCAAAAGCCATTTTTCATGAAACATGATGTGCAGTCTGTTGATGCCTTCTTGTAATCAAATGTCAGCCTCCTTATTTACTCAATTTTCAGGTCTTTTGGGGTCTGGATAAGAAACTTGCTCAGAGGAAGCATTTTCCGTCCGTGAATTGGCTCATATCTTATTCAAAATACTCAAAGGTTTGTGTAAAGTTTCCAGCTTATGCGTGCTAGATGCTACTGTTCGATTTTTAAGGGTCTAGACATGGAAATTAGGCCTTTTTTAGTAAATGCCTAAAAATGGATTCATCTCATAATGAGTTCAGCTCATTTTTGCTAACAGTGATTATATATTGGAGTTCAAGATCTCTAATACATAATGTCTACTAAAATGAGATGAACTCATTTTTTAGCATCTACCAAACAGGGCCTTTCATATAATGTCTACTACCCCTCTGTGTACCACTCACATACCATTTCTTGCACTGCAGGCCTTAGAGTCCTTCTATGAGCAATTCGATGCAGATTTTATTGACATCAGGACGAAAGCTCGCGAGGTGTTGCAGAGAGAAGACGACCTGAACGAAATTGTCCAGGTATACATTCCTTCTTGCTTCAAAATTGACTTTATTATGACTTACATGTTCTGGTTTCAGTTTTGATATTGTTATTCCATGTGATTCTTAAACTGCTTTTATCAGCGTCCTGGTGAATACTGAGAGTTGAGAATAGTGAAGGATATGTGACCATTTGACTTGATATTGTAGCTTGTTGGTAAAGATGCTTTAGCTGAAAGTGACAAGATTGTCCTCGAGACAGCGAAGCTTCTGAGGGAGGATTATCTTGCTCAGAATGCATTTACTCCGTGAGTCCTAATCACCATGTTTCCATATGTTGATTGGTTCTGCGCTTGTTATATTTTTCGTTTTATGTGCTGCTCATAATTATTGTGTGGTTGGGGACAGATACGACAAGTTCTGTCCATTCTACAAGTCTGTTTGGATGATGCGGAACATTATCCATTTTTACACTTTGGCGAATCAGGTATAACCATCTCGTCCCATTATTTGTCTAATAATTTTCAGGTTGATCAAAAGGCAGGGTGAGGAGGGATTGTAGATAAGGGCTGTCAATGAGCAGGGCCCAAAATCTAATTTTTAAACAGTGCCAACCCGACAGGCCTGACCTGTGAATTTCAAAATTCAGGTCCAAATCAAATCCAGGAGTGCTCCTTGCCACCCCTAGTTGTAGAGGGAGACCAATATAGACATGAATAGTGACTTCTAGTTCCAAAATTTCATCAGGGTGGCTTTGAGCTTCAAAAATTTCTATGACTAGGGTTTCATTTATGCTGTTTGAAGCATTCAATAGTGCTAAAATTGTGGGGCTCTGGCTTGGCAATCCATGGATTTATTTAATTTCTCGAGAACTGGTGTGAAGCAGATACTGGTGGCTATAAGAATTGTTCAAAAAGGGAAAATTAAAGCATTGCTAGGAAAAATTCTGCAGAGTTGACGACTGTTTTGCTGACGTTTGTGATTCACCAGTTTTCTCAGCCTTTCATTAGCTAGGCCTCTCTCTCTCTCTCTCTCTCTCTCTCTCTCTCTCTCTCTCTCTCTCTCAGTTCAAGCTTACTTTACTGTTCATCTCTATCCTTATCCCCTTCCTTGTTCTCTCTCTCTCTCTCTCTCAGTTCAAGCTTTACTGTTCACCTCTATCCTTATCCCCTTCCTTGTTCTTCTCTGCTTCTTTCCAAGCTCATCCTGTTCCCCATTTTGAAGACCATGGTCCAAAATATCATTTGGGGGCTGTTTGGACACACTTCCTCAAAAGGGGGTTTCTATAAAGGGCAGTTGCAGGCTTGCCTTTTCAATTGAGTGAGCGTTTAAGTGCCTATTTGACCAGCAGAAGATGACAGGAGTTTGCAAAGTGCATCCAAACGCACAACATCAACTGCCATTTGGATCAAAACAGCATTTGCACTGCAAATGCCCTTTTGGAGGGTGTGTCCAAACATGCCCTTGAACATGTTGTATCGTTTATGAATTTATCAGGTTACATTCCTGATACAAGATGATACCTTGTATTGCAATGAGTGCCATTAAAATTATCTTGGGAAGAATATATTAATGGTACACTGCAGCACTGTGTTTGTATTGGAAGGTATCAATGATAGGATCCATAATAAAAACTGACACAAACAGTATTTTTTCATAAGAACATTTGAATTGTATCACTGGATGAACTTATCATGATAAATTCCTGGTACGATCTGATGCATTCCAATATTTTTTTAACCTTGTTTAAGACTCAGACCCAGCCTATTTATTTGAAGTGAAGTATTTCACTCTGCAGATTTTTGTGTTCAAGCTGCTAAAAATTTTAAATTCTAGATATGATTCTGTAATTTTATTTGAAATCTTCCATATTCCACCATTTTCAGACGGTGGAGCGAGGAGCAGGTTCAGATGGCCAGAAGATCACATACAATGTTATCAAGCATCGGCTGGGCGACCTTTTCTACCGTCTAGTGTAAGTAAACCATGACTTTGTGCATTTATCCACGACAGCTACCCTTTCTCTTTTTTGGTATTGCAAAAATGCATCCACCTCCTCCTTTTAGTCTTAATCTTAGCTATGTTTTGGATGCCAAAATCTTCAGTATGAAGAATCCTGCATGGTTGAACATGTATCCCTCGTTTTCAAAATTGATGTTCCTGAAATTGGCGGACATTGATTTCTAGGTCTGTATTTGTGATTTCAAGCATAAGGACTTTGAATTTGTCAGTACTATTATACTAAAGTTGAGGGTTCCCAATCTGGATGTTGTCTACCAACCACATGGGTCATTGAGGCATAACATCTTTCACAATGTTATTCATATATAGTTTTTAAACAGGTTTATGACACGTCTTATTATGGCATCCTTGTTGTGCTGAGGCATTATACTGTGTTTGGCAGAAACTTTCTACTGTACCATTCACATTTCAGTTTGTAAGAGTAGGGCCTATGGTTCACATTCAACCGGACAGAGAGAAGATTTTTGTACAATGCTTGTGCAGTGGCCCACTTGGGTTTCAGTTTGTATAACAACAGCTACCATTCAGCCAAAATAAGGGCCCATTTGGACATGCCTCAAAAGGTATGTTTGACACCAAAACCACGTCTTAACCCAAACCTCAGTTTGTGTGTTTGGATGCACTTTCACAAACCGTCGTCCCATCCCCTGCACTTAATGAAATCAGCACTAAGAAGCCCACTAGTAAAAGAGCAATTGGATTGGTTGCTGTGAGTCGACAGACAAAATTGGCCGAAACCCCTTTTGTGGGAAACCCTCTTCTGCGGGAGTTGCAACCAAATGGGCCCGAGAAGGCCAAATATTTTATTGCTTGGGAGATTTTAGTGCATGGACCATCCATGGTGGGGCATGTAACATCTGCAATTCTGGTCCTGGACCATTAACCCACTTATACAACTGAAACCCCAATGGTACAGAACAAACTTTAGACCTGAGCATCGGATAGTGTGGTTCCACTTTTCTACTTATTCAACCATCTGTGTCAACCAATCACAGGGTGTGTGGGAACCTTTTCTCCCACACCAATTAAAAAGAGTTTTGATTTAGCTTCCGTTATTTTGCTGTTTTAATTTCAAAATTCAATGGAAATACCATCTAAAATGAAATTTAAAAAGATCACCTCAGCCACTGGAAGTCAAAATTCGTGCGTTAACTACCTCTTTAGTTTCTTCAACAGTCACACATAGTTTCAGCCATTTGGTGGTCATTAGCAGTAGCTGTTCTAGTTGAATTTTCTTTGACAAAGAATGAAGTCTACACAGCAGAAGGTTTTATCTTAATCCAAATCTGTCAATTCCATGAAATTGCAGGTCCCAGAAATTTGAAGATCCTGCAGAAGGGGAGTCTGCTCTGGTGGCGAAGTTCAGTAAATTATATGAAGATCTCAATGTCGGTTTCCGCAACCTTGAGGATGAAATCCGGTGATTTCTTTCTGGGCCTTGGATAGAACTGCAGGTAATTTGCGCATCGGTATCCACATTCATGCCAGCAACAGTCGAGGTTTCATGTGTTTTTTTTTTTTTTTCCCGAGGGTTGGTGAACATTGCTGTGTTGGCTGGTCTCCTGTTTGGCTGCCTTTTGCTTTCCCCTTTTTATTTTCTCAGTTTTTGTCTTGATTTTATCCTCTTTTCCTAATTAAGAAACCAAAGTTGTTTGTTGTGTTTCTAATTAATTTTAATAAGATGGGAATGAGTTGATTTTTCTTTTAATGAGGGAAGGATCTGCTGCCATCTATGCAATTTAAGATCGTTACTCGTTACCATGTGTTTCATGTCGGTGCCTGCAGTACAAGTGTACGAGATCCAGATCTTATTAGGGCCCCACCATGGATGGGGTGAACACCCAAGATTACTCTAATTGGATGATTGTATCTACTTATCAAGGACTCTTGAGGATTATAAACAGGTCGGTCGGTCACAAATGTAGTTTCAAAGACTCAATCAGATCCTGGTCTGGGTTTGAATAAGGCCTGGACCCAAGGAACTGAACCTGGTTAGCCCAGGTAGCGTTGATTGCCCTATAAATGGGTGCGGTTAGGAAAGAGTCCAACCAACGGTCGACATTCAGTTAAGTTTTTCTTTCAAAAGCTGACCTATCCAACATTTCGAGTATGGTACTTGAACAGTCCAGATCTTGGAATAGTGTGCGAACCAGATATCTTCAGGCAAAGATGGGCACTGTCATGATTTGTGAGTGTCATGGAGAGTTGCATGAAGGGTGTACAATAACATCCCCACTGTAGTGATGGTGAGATGCTCCATGTGGCTCAAATGGCAAGGTTATAGGACTACATGGTGGTGTACCCTTGTGATGGATGGCTTGGGTATTGCACCTATCCACCCCACTGCCATATATCGTGGCCTGTTTATATGCTGACTTGTACGCCAATGTGGGCTTAACAAAGCTTTATAAAAGAGTTCCACCTGATCCCAACTGTAACTTGAGCTGGTCGCTTATTTAATTTCTCAAATGACTTTCACCTAATTTTAATTCTAGATGTAGATAATATCCCATCCAACAATGATGCCGCAAATGAAAAGTGCCATGTGTGTGTCAAATGTGAGATCTATGGTTGAAAAGGCATAAACATCATTTGAAAATTTACTTTTCACTATGAGTTTCATGTCTAATGACGCAATGATTTTTCATTGGCAACACGTAATTGGTGGATGAGTTGCATGCAGTGCCGCAACAGTAAAACAACAATGTCTGAGTTGCATGCAGTGCCACAACAGTAATACAACAATGTCTGTTGTGATTTCAGCACTTGTGACATCGTTGTTTGTCACTAGTAAACTAACCATGCATTCATTACACTTATGACACCATTGTTTGTCATATGAGATTCCCAGTAATGCAGACAATGTCTTCTATGATTTCAGGTTTTCGTTTATCCCATGAGATTTCAGATAATGCTGATAACATCTCTTGCGATTCATTGTTATGTCACCTGAGATTTGGATAATGCCCATGACATCTTGTTATATTAGTTGATATTAGTTTTTGTATATCACCTGAGATTCCACAATGTGAGATATCCATGCTGTCCGTCCACCAATGACATGTTCCACTACATGCAACTCATCCACCAATGACATGTTGAGATATCGACACCATCCATCCCAAAAATAAAGCAAATCAATTGTTAGTTTTTGTGTGCCACTCTTTCTTATGGAATGGTCCACCAGATAATTGATCTGCTTCATTTTTTGGAATAATACCCTAAAATGATCTGAAAAAACAGATGGATGGCATAGATACATGATACATACATCAAGGTGGGCCGCACTGTCTTGGGTGAGGCCGGGATCTCGCCTAATCCACTCTCTGATGGATCATGCTTACAGAATACATGCATAGTACGTTCATGGCAACCTAAGCTATTTTAACTGTAGGCCTCACTATGGAATATGGATATAGCTTATGCCATCGCCCAAAAGTTACATGGATTGGGTGATTTTAGTAATCTGATAGGTGGCTATTAAGTATTTCTTGAAAAGGAAGCTATGGTTGTCCATCAATCTTAAGTGAATGGTATTAGCAAATATCTAGATTTTTAACTAGTGAAAGAGGTAGATGCATGGTTGTGAGACTGGGGGAAGAGCCCCATGCGACTTACTTGACTAAGTCGACTCATACTCGGCTCGACCTGATTGACACCACAAAACTAGCATTTCAAATATTCAGGTGGGCCACCACACTGGCACAATAGGCAACGTGATTTTCACTTGTTTATGTTAAATCTCACCGTTCCTATGGTATGGCCCACCTAAGTTTTTGGCAAGCTTTAGAAAAGGATGAATGGAGTGAATGTCACATGGACACTGCAGTGGGCCCCACCAAAGTTGCCCCATACAGAAGGACAGGAAACAGTGGGATCTGACTTTAAGGCAAACCTTTGAAAACGTTGTCGTCCACTCTTACTTACGTGGTGGCCCACCATAACGTTGGATCTACTTACTTTTCTGATTCCCCACTGTTTCATTTGCTCACAAATCAAATGAAGGGTGTGGATGTCAAAAAGGCTATCATGGATGGGAATTTCAAACGATCACAATATCAACCCTTTGGTAGATCTAGACCGTTGATCAATCAAGTCCACCTTATAGAACTCTTACATGAAGTGGCCTTGAGTGATAGGGACTTGTAGCAGCATTGAGCGTCAGCAAGACCAAGGCAGATATCTCAGCTTGCTGAGATAGAATATGTGGGAACAATAGCCGTTGAATCTATGTCCTATCCCCTGATCCAAACCGTCGATCTGATGTAATACTACATAAGATAAGATGGGATATTCAAGGTCGGCGGATCATAAGCTTTCCATCAACGCCGTCAAGGGAGTCGCTTGCAAACAATGATCATTCATCCACATTGGATAAATGGTCAACTACCAATCGAGTGGATGATTTCTCTTCAATTTGTGGGCCTGGATGGTGGGGCCACTCACCAGGAAGGAGATCCAGTGGATGGGAGTATGCATCAATGCAGATGTCCCTTGGGGGTACGTTTAGATTTTTAGAAATAGAAGAAAAAAAATGCTAGGATGGTACATCAAACGGATTCAATCAGGCGGTGAGAAATCAGTGGCCATTTCATTCCAACGGTTATGGATTCAATCAGGAAAACAAAAAAAAAACGCCGTTGCCGGGGATCGAACCCGGGTCACCCGCGTGACAGGCGGGAATACTCACCACTATACTACAACGACTTTGTTGTTTGATGTTTTCTGTATGTCGTATATAGAGGATATACTTAGCGGGTCTTGCATCCAAGCAGATTTCTGTGGGGCCCACCGTGATGTATGGGTTTTATCCGGTCCGCCAGTTCGTTTTCTATATAATTTTATATTATGAGATCAACAAATTAGGCAGAGGAAAAGGTCAAGTGGATCACACCAAAGGAAGCATCAGTGTAGGGACAACCACCCCCCAAAACCTTCATAGGCGCCACCGTGATTTTTATTTTCCATCCAACCTGTTCATAAGGTCATATGGACCTAGATGAAGGGAAAACACAAATATCATCTTGATCCAAAATTTCTGTGGCTCCCAAGAAGTTTTTTAATGGTGGGCGTTAAATCCCCACTGAGTGGTCCACTTGAGCCTTGGATATGGCTCATTTTTGGTTTTATCCTCTAAAATTATCTGGTAAAACAGATGGACGGTGTGGATAAATCCCATATAACACAGGGGGGCCCACAGATCCCTTCCTAGATGGATTATTGTCAATACGGAATAATGAAAATGAAATAATGATAATAGTGATAATTACATCAATATAAAATAATGAGAATAAAATCAATAATGAGCATTCAGCTATCATTCCTTCCCTCCCTGTATACCGAGGTTAGGCGAGCTACCCGTAACAGCCCATAACTGCCATCCTTTGCACAAAACAATACATATACTTCCTTGAAGAACTAGATGAACAAAAAGAATCTACCTTATAGTTTGGATCTGCTGCTCCCAACTCAATCTCTCGATGAAACCCCTCACTGGGCTGGGACAGGATGCAGTCCGCTTCCAGTAAACCCACAATCCTGTCATTCCAACCGTTGATATATCGGTAACAGATGTGAATGCCACGTGATCCCAAACAAATCCTAGATTGAGATTGTCCTACTAAGATATCTTGGATGCAGAGTTTGTGGATGATGGGACACATCAGACTGGTTACGAAATCATGGATTGGATTGGGTGGGTCCTCTCCTTGCTAGTAGTGGTAAATGCCGGTCACATTAATTCCTCTTCCTCCACGCAACCAGATCAAACACATTCATGCCAAAGGCCTATCCACAGGACGCGGATTGGCTAGTCCCCCCACCAGTAGCTCCTGGGCTGGTGCTCGTAGCTGGCGCTTTACCATTGGTGTGTTAGAGTAGGTCCCATCACGGCTATCAAGGTAAGTGAAATGACCATTACAAACGGCGTTAGGCCCGTTTCACCCAAGTACTTGCTCGAGACAAGAGAGCATTCGAATTCTCTCCCGCCTCTCCCTCTCTCGAGTCCAACAAAAACCCATTTCTCTCCCGCTCTCTCTCTCTCTCCCTCTCTCAAATCCAACAGAAACCGCCTATGTCTCTGTTGCATCTCACGGCGTGCTAACCCCGACGCATGAACCGGACCGCGAATCCAAAGCCTCTCACCATAGGAGCCCTCCATTGTCCGAGAGATACCCAAACACTCCACATCAGGTCTGTTTGATTCTCTCTCTCTCTCTCTCTCTCTCTCAATCTTATTTGCAACAGCATGGGGATTTGGAGATTTATCATTTTCGAATGTGGATTTGGTCATTTTTCAGCTTTGTATTTCGATTTTTAGGATTTGGGGATTTTTCAACTTCGGAGGTAGATTTTAGAATTTAGGGATTTTCCAACCTGAATGTGGAAATTAATTTGGGGAATTTAGCATCTTCTTTGGGATGCCTAATCTAGACTTGGTAAGGAGCAAGGAGTCTGCAAGCACTAGGGATGCATGGTTCGACTTCACATTCATATTCGACGAATAATGGAGGGCTCTGCCGAACATAGATTACAATCTGTTTAGAGTCCAAATTCGTTGTTAGACTTGAATATGTTTGAAAAGTAGCCCACCCTTTTGGTGACGAAAAGCCAACTTTTCAAAGTTTTCTTATTGGTGCAGTTCCATGAGCAGAAGATCTACTGAGAATGTCTTGAAAGCCGAAAATCTACTCAGCCGGATAATCTTAAAGTTTTTGCAATGTTTCCAGTTTATGATGTAGCAAGACGAGACACATTTACAAATCTTGCGGATATAAGGGCTAAGGAAATCGATCTCTACTCAACTAATCAAGATTGCATCAAGATGCTTGTTGGAAACAAAGTTGATAAGGTAATTCCTACAAAGGTTTACAACAACTATACCTCCATTCTCAGAGGACTTTTCAATACAGGGTGGCCTCAGAACTTCTATGCTGTAAATGTGGTTTAAGTGCACTTCCAATCACGGCCTTATTCTTTTGAATTATATATCGTAAGATTTCCACAGTTTAAATACAAGATATGCATCTTGATGTTTAATTTTGCAGGAAAGTGGAAGGGTTGCCATGAAGAAAGAGGGAATTGATTTTGCTCGGGAGTATGGATGTCTTTTCCTTGAATGTAGTGCAAAAACTCGAATTAATGTACAGCAGTGTTTTGAAGAGCTTGTTTTAAAGGTGCACACTCTGTCAACGTTTATTTTTATTTTATTTCAGGATGATCATGTGGACATGGAAAAAGTTGTCCTTGGCATTTGTGATGGAAGAGTGGTCTGACAGATCGATTTCCGTCAGAAAAACCGCATAAAACAGATAGCCCACTTGTTTCAACTCATAGTAGAAACCGAGTAGAAATGAGTGGAGTCTGTTATTTCAGGCCGTTCAGCAGGAAATAGAGAGCCTAGTACTTGGCTTGTCATTACTGCAGCATATATATTAGTTTTTATTTATTCAATCAATCAATCATGTTCTTCTTTCTTGCAGCGAATTTTGGGTTAGACTGATTTTTAAGATCCAGGTGAAAATATGGTGACACATCTAATGGATGAGTGGACTGGATGAAAATTCTCCACCATGCAGCTATATGCTTAACTATGTTTGTTAGTTCCTTACTTAAATTCTCGAATGTACGTGTGGAAGCTGCTTTAGTGGTGGATTCTTTTTTTTTTCTTGTTTGATATACATGATGGAAATATATTGGTAGGATCATTCAATCAGTCCTACCAAAAAAAAAAAAAAAGTGTGATTTTGCACTGTGGGAATGAAAAGTTGGTAGTCCACTTCAGTTGATTTGTATGTCCAGAGGTTTCTAAAAGCTAGCATGGCATAGGCAGCTTCCCTACCCCTCTTGCATAAAAGATCCATCATCATAGTATGTAGAATGTACATGCCTGCTTGCATAATGCTACCACCAGTATGATTTTCTTGAACTGTAAACTCCAGGATGCAGGAAATTGTCTACTCCAAAGGGAGAATTTTCATCTTCGCTCCCTGTCCAAGGCTCCTGTTGGCAAAAAGAAATTTGATTTGTTTTGTATACTTCCTTATCCAATCATTTTCATGATGGATTTTATTTTTTAAATTCCAGCACTTTTTGGAAGTATCTTTTCATGCAGTGTGATTGTTTTTTTTTTTTTTTCCTTCTTGTTTGATAGATGATGAAATTAGGGGGCACATTCAATTGGTTTTTTGCAGGAATTGCAATTAGATTCTTCTCAGCATGTTCGCGCTGCTTCCTCCTAGGCTATTCTGAATCAACCAACAATCAGAGTTGTAGCTATAATAGCTGAAGGTTGTAAAGAAGCCTCCACCTACTCTAATGGAGAACACATAATCAAAAGTGAAAAATAAGCAAGAGGAGCCCAAAGCCAGTGAGATGAAAGCGGCTGGGGTTGGACTAAAAGTTAGTTGAAAATTTGGTCAAAATGCAATTCTATAGGCCAATCTTTCTACACAAGAGAGCAGTAATGGTATGGCCTTTCTGATGATTTTATAGGCTAGAACATTGGTTTGCTATGTTCCACTGTGGATGGACTCTGACATGCTCCAAAAATCTACTCAGCTGGATAATCTTAAAGTTTTCATTCAGGAGAATCTTGACCAGAAGGTTTCACATGTAAACTCCTAGAAGCCAAATCCTGTTTTTTAGTATCTAAAACTTCCCTGCCATTATTTCAAATCACAGGTGATGGACCACAATTTGTGGGCTCAATGTTTGTAATCTAGATGTAAAATACCTCTGTTATGAGTGGTCTAGATGTTGCACAAGTTGATATTGGTTTGTGTACTGCAAATTGCCTCTTCAATCTCTCCTCATGCCAGTCAACCTAGCATTTCTCATCGATATTTTCAGAAATTGACCTTTTTTTTGGAGGTTTTTTATTTATTTATTTATTTTTTTATTTTTTTACAATTTAAGGAATTGCAGTGAGTTGTGAAAAACCATGGTGGATCTGTTCTTATTTGATGCTTGTTCTGGTCTTTTGGACATGCATGTATTGAATTTTTGTAACAAAAACATGATCTTTGCACTAACAATAACATGCTTTATAACTTGACTCTGGAACAAACTCTTTGGGAACAAAATTATAGAACAAAAACTATTTGGCTCAACATTATAAATCCTACTCGGCCAGAAAAATCGAAACAAGGGAGCTTTACAAATCATTTTCCACCAGAAAGATTCGAAAAGAGAATCTCACTTCAGTGGTGAGATGACATGGCAAGATTTGATTGATAGGGTCGCATGCTTATAGATACCCAACAGTGTAAGGTCCACCGATCAAATCTTTCCACATCATCTCACCACCCAATTTAGGTATTACCTCAGAAAATATCTAATCCGTGACTACATGTATGAGACCATAGATGATGAAATTAGTTGAATGCCACACAACATGGATACCATTTGATATTGAATTTGGACCGTCAATAAATTTTTCATTACTGCTCATTTATTTTGTCCTTGTGTGGCCCAACATGTCTTTTTTGAAAATTTGTTTGTGGGAACGCTGTTTGGAGCATTAATTCAATTTTGAGTTTGTTGTTTATTTCATGCAGGAACCTGCATCAGAGATATAGGACAAGATTTTATTTATGTTTAATAATATTTCAGCTTCAAATATGGATGTGAAAGCAAAAGAATTTACTAATGTCCTGAAAGAGCAGTACTATCCATGGTTTGCTCAGTATATGGTGATGAAAAGGTGAGAAAAATCTTATTAATAACCTTTTAGTTTCATCAGCTGATTTTTACTTTACTGGGACATTATATTTGACAGAGCAAGCATTGAGCCAAATTTTCATGAGTTGTACTAGAAGTTCTTAGAGAAAGTTAATTCAAGAATGTTGAATAAGGAAATTGTCAAAGCTACTTATGAGAATTGCAAGGTGCCTTAGCAAAACTTTTTTGTTACCCTTGGTTGTCATTGTCACCATACACCTTTTCCAATCTCCCATAGACATGGACGAATGAGGTCCAGCCAGAGCTTCTACAAGGGATCTTCAAGTACTTGGAATGCAGTTTTGTCGTCAGGAACGTCGAACAACAATTCAAATACGCTGAGCTGCTTTTGACTCCTTTAAAAAACCAACCATCCACTCTTTTTTTCAACTTCCACAAGAAGAAGAGTGGCTGTAAGCACGCCAATGACCACTAAATATTTTTGAGGAAGACAGTTGCACAATAACTGAATAAAAATTTCTGCAACCAGCCATAAGGAGGTGGTGGTAGTGGTAGTGGTAGTGGTAGTGGTGGTGGTGTTGGGCCAATTCAACCCCTTCTTGTAAAAGTTGATCATATCAGATAAATGTGACAACACATTGCTCAATGTAATATTTTAGTAACATAGCCGATCATGCTTCTGATTGTTTCGATTCTCGTGTTTAAGCAGCCGCCTTGGCTTTAGACTTCTTTCCTTTCATCTCTGGCGCTGGGCTGTTCTGGAAGGGAAGGAAGGCAGTACCCATGAAGGGTTGTAAAGGTGCCGGAATCTCAATGCCATCTTCCTTTTGGTAATTTTCAAGAATACAGCAAATGGTCCTTTCTGTTGCTGTGAGGGTAGAGTTCAACAAATGACTGCCAGTTTTTTCTTTCTTTTGTGGAATATTGTGGAGTCCACCTGCTTTCATGAATTACTAGGAAACTAATTTTGTAATTATAATTGTAATTGATTGAATGAAGGATTGGAGTTGAATGAAGGATTGTAATTGAATGAATGAATGATTATAATTATTATTTTTTAAATGGAGGAGTTAGCTACGAATTAAATCCGTAGCTATAATTTTCGAATCAATACCTAGGGTTAGGCTACGGACTAAAACCGTAGCTATAGAGGTGTAGAGCAGTTTAAAAACTCAGGATATGATTTTTGCAATTTTAGACTTTGGTTGCTAGTCTTCTGTTTCTTTCATGGAAAGGTATATGAGCACACTAGTTGAACTTTGTTAATATGGCATAAATCTATACAAGCCAAGGATCTCAGGAATCACTTGTTTGAATATGTACATTAATAAATAGGGCCAACAAAAGATACAGACTATCAAATATGTTAGGCCTATTGTGGATTGCACACACACAAAAATTCTCCAGATCAATGAAAATTCCAAACATGGTCCCATAATATAAGCTTAAGGAAGAGACTGTAGCATATCAAAGGTGTTTTATATTTTACAGTGACTATCAAGGTTGATGTAGGGCATACTTGAATAAGCAATGCATTCCAATGTTCTTGCAAATTATGGTGAGCAGTTTGGCCCCTTTTATTCGGAGAACATACCCATAGCCTGCGTAACAATCCTGCTTACCTTCAAATAAATATCTGGGAAACTTACATATTTCAATGCGTTCATCATATTGACAAGGCTAAAGCAACAAAAAGAACTTGATTATTTGCCAACAACGCATTTACATTCAGTTACACATGCAATCCACATTCAACTTGTTAATCATTCAATTGCATATTCAATCCACATCTAAATCACATATTCAAAATCCAAATCCTGCCCATATTGATATATACCCATTCTTTCTTCTTCTTTTTCTAAAGGTGGGAAGCACACCACCCAAGATTATTGAGTGGAAATGCTCAATACAACTATTCAGGCGGACGCCAACAAAAAGAGCAGCAATCACGCCTATCATTTAGAGCACTTGTACAAAAAAAAAAAAAAAAACACTATACAAGGCTAAAAAAATTAAAAAATTATAACAGACCCACAAAACAAGCCACCAATCTGGCACCCCAAAACTGATCTAAATCTTCAATAACACCCACCAACTACCATCCCTATAAACCAGCTGCACACCACAATAAGACCACATCAAACCCACAACAGCCCACGACAAAACGACCAGGGTAGCTCCTATCCAAAACTTGCACAATATCAGCCGTAGGACGAGCAAAAGAAGGCCACATTGATTTGAAAAGAATTTGTTGCTTCTACTACTACATACAGGGGCTGTTGTTGAAAACCATATCTTGTCCTACATGGAGAGCCATGAGGGCTGCGACTGCTTCCAGCTATGAAGCCACATGCAGCTTAAAAACCCAAAAGTGCTGAAGAGCAATGTAATCTTCTCATACACATCTTGTACCATCATTTCAGACATGTAGAATTTACCTACAACATTATCAACAAGAAAAAATCATAAGGTAAAAAGCATTCTATGCAAATAGAGTAGAAAAGCAGTTACAAATTGGCAAAGTATAATGGATGATACATAAGCAGTTAGAATTTACTAAAACATTACATACATGAATACAAGTAATTCAAACTATGATGTCTCAATTATATAATTATCATGAACAAAATATTAAACTTTGTTCGTTATCCATAAATAAGATTTTAGAATGATTATTGGATGGCTAAAATGGAAAATATTGGAAGGTCTTATTGAAAAACAAGCATCCGCATTTTGTAATGTACAAATTTAACTTTACATTTTTTACGAAATTTAGGAACAAATTTTGACTTTCCAATGTTGACAAATTTGACGACAAAAGTCTTATGGAAGTTTTGACCCCACATTGTTGACAACTATGACAAATTTGACAACAAAGGTCTTATTACGAGCACATATATTACTAATTTTGACAACAAATTTGACTCCAAATTTATTGACAAAATTCCGACTCAATAACTTCTAGTGGCTTTTTGCTATTAATAAGGCTAGCATAAGCATAGTAAGTGGAAAAATGGGTGCTCGCTAAAATCAGCTGAAATTTTGTAACTTGCCAACCTATTTATATCATAGCTCACCTTCTAAATGGAGCACCTTGATTATTTTTTTTGCAGTAGTCCACCTGATGGATGCCTTGAACATTTGAATACCATTATGGGAGTTCCCACCAAAGAAGCCAAATCAACATCTCTTTTGATTTCCCATCTCAAAATTCCACATAAGTGGAGAAAACATGCTTGTGAAAATCAGATCCTTTCCACCTCAAAAAGTCCCATGAAGGATAAGGATGGTGCATCGGTCCCTTCCTACCTTAATATCGCAAACTTTTGCACACAAAACGCAAAATTTCTTCTTCTTTTTCTTTCATTCTGTTAAGAGAAAAGAAAGTAAACAGATTCCACCAATCAAGTTGCAATCTTTTGGCTTTTGTAAGAAGAGTTAGAACATACACTCACCTTTCAGGAAAGAAAATCTATTTATTCAAACATAGGTTGTGTTCTTCACATTGTAACGGTTGACTCTTATCACATGGTGCTGATGATAATTGCATACAGGGATTTCAAATTTCAATGAATAAGACGTCTCACTGTATTGAAAATTAAAAAGTTCATTCAATACTATGAATGATAGAGATTAACAGTTTTACCTGAAATGCAATACTTCCTATAGATGTATCTTCACGTAAATGTGCCAATTGCAGGTTGCTTGAGGGAATTTGCTTGTACAAGTTTGTACTTGGTTGGTAGCCACAAGCAACCAAAGGGCCACTAATTGATCCACTAGGGCCGATCTTAGGTATTCCAAAACGACTCAGACTGGTACCAATTGAAGTCTAGCATAACAAAAACACAATAATGAAAACTTTAATGAGCACAACTTACATGAATGTCGACTCCTATAAATGTTACTCTAATATTAGAAATATACAAAATTAAATCGTACTTTTACCTGTGGTCTAATGTTGAAGAGATTTTGTTGAAACATGCCAGAATGAGGTGCTTGGTATCGAAATTGAACCAGTGGTGCATTTATGGATCCACTAGAGGCAGGAGTGTAGCCAATCACCATATGATGACCGGGTCCTACATGGGATCCTATCGGTACTTCTGACGCAGGGGAGGACGTGAGGTCGAGCACCGTCTTCCTCAAGAGGATAACTATTCCGAATCCACGGAACTTCTCTGGACTCCTCACAGAGACTTCTCGAATCCACGAGGAAAGAGAGCAGAAAATAGAAATAAATTCTAATAAAATCGAAATTGATTGATGAATGAATAAAAACGAGTTCACAACCCTTTAAATAAGGGTACCAAGCAATGGGAAAGAAATTAGAATCAAACTACAACTCAAACTCCTAGAATCCGCGACTTACTATAAATAGTAAACTTACTATTTATAGACGGTCGTGATGTCTACTAGTACGCAAGGTTTTCGGCCAAAAATAGTAAGTGTCCTATTTGGCTTCACCAAACCGTTCTCCTAATTATTCTAAGCTCTTTTCACGTTGGGCGCAACTCCTAAAGCCCGACGGATGAAGAGTTATAATCAAACTAAAACTTACCATTTATAGTAAAAATGAAATTAAAACAGGAAAACGACCGTCAATCAAGGGGTTTTTCGCAATTCCGGGCTACATAACCCAGCGTTGCTGGGTTGGTTGGCTAAAGTAGCTCGTTTTACTCCAAAATCATATGTTTTACTTCAGATAACTCATTTCGGATTGTGAGATACGCTCGATCTAAGGTCCAACGGTCCGGATAACTTCTGTCGTCGACCGGGCCTTTTCGATCCATCTTGGCCATGAAACTGTCCGCAACCCGCTCTACATCAGTCCCCTCCACTTCAAAAGAACTCATCCTCGAGTTCTCATCCTGCGCTGGTTCATGATACTCAGTCAGGTCTGCGACGTTGAAAGTCCGTGAGATTGCCATGTCATCTAGAAGATTAACAACATAAGCATTGTCATTGATCTTTCGGATGATAGGTACCGGTCCAATCTTTTTATTCTTTAACTTGTTGTACGTTTCGGTCGGAAATCGTTCTTTGCGCAGATGGACCATTACTTGGTCACCCACCTCGAACACTTTTTGTCGCCGATGCTTGTCGGCTTGCTCCTTGTATTTTTCGTTCGAGGCATGTAGCTTGGTTTGTACTTCCGCATGAATGCCCATGATCTTGTCAGCCATATGTTCCGCTGCAATGCTCATGCCTGGGAGCTTGGGCAGAGGGACCAAGTCTAGTGTGTGGCGAGGGACTCGTCCATAAATAACCTGGAACGGGGATTTTCCTGTCGAGCGGTTCACCATGTTGTTGAATGCAAACTCCGCTTGAGACAAAGCCAAATCCCACTGCTTCGGTTTTTCTCCTGAAATACATCGAAGGAGGTTTCCCAACGTGCGATTCACGACCTCAGTTTGACCGTCAGTCTGTGGGTGGTAGGCGCTGCTGAACTGAAGTCGTGTATCGAATCGAGTCCACAAAGTCCGCCAAAAGTGGCTTATGAACTTCGTGTCACGGTCAGAAGTAATAGTCTTGTGAACCCCGTGTAGCCGCACAATTTCTCTGAAGAATAGATTTGCCACGTGTGTTGCATCGAGAGTCTTCTTGCATGGAATAAAGTGCGCCATCTTGGAGAAACGATCTACTACCACGAACACCGAATCCATGCCGCGTTGTGTTCGTGGGAGACCAAGCACGAAGTCCATAGATAAATCCTCCCAAGGGCCGTCAGGCACGGGTAACGGAGTGTAAAGGCCTGTATTATGAGATTGCCCCTTAGAGGTCTGACAAATATAACAACGTTGGACTGTCTTTCCCACATCACGTACCAATTGCGGCCAGTAATACCGTTCTTCCACAAGAGCTCGCGTCTTGTCTCGCCCAAGGTGTCCACTGAGGCCACCTCCATGTAGCTCTTGGATTATCTGTTCCCTTAGCGAACTGTTTGGGATGCACAATCGATTTCCCTTGAAAAGGAACCCGTCTTGCATATGTAAGTCGCCGGGGTGACCTTCTTGGCATCTAACCCATGCGTCCTTGAAGTCGTCGTCATCGGCATATATGTCTTTAAGGCGCTCGAACCCGACAACCTCATTGCTCATAGTGACTAACAAAGTTGCACGGCGACTCAGTGCATCAGCTACCTTGTTCTGTTGCCCTGACTTATGTTTTAGTACGAATGTAAATTCCTGCAAAAACGAGATCCATCTAGCATGCACACGGTTAATGTTAGCTTGACTATTAATGAATTTGAGAGCTTGATGGTCCGTGTAAAGTATGAATTCCCTTTGAATCAAATAATGTCGCCAGTGCCGCAGTGCCTGGACCACCGCGTATAACTCGATCTCATATGTAGACCACTTCTTACGTGCATCGCTAAGTTTCTCGCTGTAGAAGGCTACCGGCCTACCTTCTTGAGACAAAACTGCCCCAATCCCGACATATGAGGCATCACATTCGACTTCAAATAGTTTGTCGAAGTTGGGAAGTACAAGAACCGGGGTCGTGGATAATCTGCGCTTGATTTCGGCAAAGCTCCTGTCTGCTTCGTCAGTCCACTGAAACTGCCCTTTCTTCATGCAATCTGTGATTGGTGACACAATGGTACTGAAATTTTTCACGAACCGACGATAGAATGTCGCTAGTCCATGAAAACTTCGCACTTCGTGAATATTTGTAGGAACCGGCCATTCTCTGATTGCCTTCACCTTTTCCTCATCCACCCGAATGCCCGTGGATGTGACGACAAAACCCAGGAACAATAGACTATCAGTCATGAAGCTGCACTTTTTTAAATTGAGGTACAGTTTATTTTTAGTGAGCACTTGAAGGACCTTCTTGAGGTGTTCCATATGGGTGGTTTCGTCTTGACTGTATATCAAAATATCATCGAAGTAAACCACAACGAACCGCCCAATGAAAGGTTTCAGAACTTGGTTCATCAATCTCATAAATGTGCTAGGCGCATTCGAAAGACCGAAGGGCATGACCATCCATTCATATAATCCTTCCTTGGTCTTAAAGGCTGTTTTCCACTCATCACCCGACCGTATTCGAATCTGATGGTAGCCGCTCCTTAAGTCCAATTTAGAGAATATTTTTGCACCTTCTAGCATGTCCAGCATATCGTCTAACCGTGGTATAGGAAACCTGTATTTTATGGTGATTTTGTTGATGGCTCGGCTATCGACACACATGCGCCAACTCCCATCTTTCTTTGGAGTTAATAGAGCTGGTACAGCACATGGACTCATGCTCTCCCGAATAAGACCCTTACGGATCAACTCCTCTACTTGTCCCTGCAGAATCTCGCACTCATTCGGACTCATTCGATAATGGGGACGATTCGGTAAACTGGACCCAGGGACAAAGTCGATATGGTGTTGGATATCCCGCATGGGGGGTAACCCATCGGGAAGGTCATCGGGCCAGATTTCTTTGAATTCATGTAGCAGGGGCCTTAGTATTTCAGGGATGTTGGTAGGCTCGAGTTCTTCCCCTTTTACAATTAATGCGTAAGTTTGTCCTGTTTCCTTTGATTCTTCCACGAAGTCCCGTATGGTTAAGAGAAAACGGCCCTCCACTTTAGAAGTTTCAGGTGGTCCCTCTGGATCCATAGGAGCCAATATGGTCTTTCGGCCGTCCTTGACGAAGATATATATATTATCTCGCCCTTTATGAGTGGCATCACGGTCAGATTGCGCCGACAGAGTAGTATGTGACATGCTTCCATGTCGACCACATCGCATACTACTTCATCCTTATAATGTTTGCCAATTGAAAAGGATATGGTGCACCGTTCGGTTACCTTTATATTGACCTTCTTGATCCAACCGATTGTATATGGAGAGGGATGACGCTCCGTTTTCAATTGTAATTTTTCCACCATGACCTTGGAAACGATGTTCTCGCTGCTCCCACTGTCAATGATCACGTCACAAACTTTTCGATTCACTGTACACCTAGTGCGAAAGATGTTATGCCGCTGTGGATGCACTTCTTTTCTTGGAACATATAATAGTCGCCTCACGACGAGCGACTCACCGTGATCTTGCTGTATCCAACCTGAATCATCTGCCTCGTCCTCGGTGGTATGCTCCTGTTCTTCAATATCTAGATCTTCATAAGCCTTATCAGCACTACCATCATTGATGGTGAGGTTTACCACTTTTCGCTAGGGACAAGTATTTGATAGGTGGCCCTGTTGGCCACAACGATGCAGTTATCGGGCCTTGGCCGATCATAGGGGTTCGAGATTCTACTTGGACCAGCAGCAGTCGATACGCCCCTTTGAGGTCTAGCTTGCCCGCTTCCCTGATCTCGGTTCTCAAACGTAGGAGGTTGAGTGCGTGCTTCTGCGGGCTCCTTCCCCTTAGACTGTGCAGTTCCCTGGGGCAGACCTACCACAGGGATCCTTGCAGTAGGATAGGTCCGTGTGTTAGGACGTTCAAGTTGCGCTTCTGCCCGAGTGGCGAACTTGATCGCATCATTCATCGTCCAGACGGACTGCATTTGGACCCGATTCTGGATAGCCATACGCAATCCACCGTTGAATCGGGCGACTTGCTGCGATTCAGTCTCGACCAAATCGTTACGCGCCGCCAGGCGGTAAAATTCTTCTGCGTATTCTCTCACCGACCGACTACCCTGTCGACAATTTTGGTATTGTTGGAATAATACCTGATCGTAATCGCTAGGGAGGAATCGGGCACGTAATAGCTGCTTCATCCGCTGCCAGGTGCGGATTGGTGCTTTCGTCTGCCTGGTTCGCGCGAGTTGCAGTTGTTCCCACCAAGCTGAAGCTCCTCCTTTCAACTTGTAGGCCACAAGCTTGACCTTCTTTACTTCAGGGATGTCCATATAGTCAAAAAATCGCTCAACTTCAGAAAGCCAATCGAGAAAATCCTCAATGTGTAATTGGCCATTGAAGCTAGGAATATCAACCCTCATCTTGAATTCTCGATCTGTTCGATCTACTCGATCACCGCCATGTCTGGGATGTTGGAAGAGTATGTCGTCGATTTCCTCCTCACTGGAGCCCCCTTCCTCAGGAATGACCCTTGGATGCACTGTTGGTACTATCCTGCGATCAGGGCGATTAATTGGGGGTGGAGGATTGACACCAGGAACACGGAGTTGCCTTAGGTTTTCCGCCAAGAGATCCGCTATGCGGTCGATGGAAGCCTGCAGCCCTTGCATGGCTTGCTGATTCTCTTATTGTGCTGCTTCGAAAGCTGCCGCCGCTAAAGGTAAATTCTCTGGAGCACTGCCCATGGGATTATTGCCCGACCGTCCAGAGAAGTTCCGTGAATTCGGAATAGTTATCCTTTTGAGGGAGACGGTGCTCGACCTCACGTCCTCCCTTGCATCAGTTTGGTAGAATCCACGGAACTTCTCTGGACTCCTCACAGAGACTTCTCGAATCCACGAGGAAAAAAAGCAGGAAATAGAAAGAAATTCTAATATAATCGAAATTGATTTATGAATTATTAAAATTGAGTTCACAACCCTTTAAATAAGGGTATCAAGCATTGGGAAAGAAATCATAATCAAACTACAACTCAAACTCCTAGAATCCGCGACTTACTATAAATAGTAAACTTACTATTTATATACTTATACACGGTCGTGATGTCTACTAGTGCGCAAGGTTTTCGGCCAAAAATAGTAAGTGTCCTATTTGGCTTCACCAAACCGTTCTCCTAATTATTCTAAGCTCTTTTCCATGTTGGGCGCAACTCCTAAAGCCCAACGGATGAAGAGTTATAATCAAACTAAAACTTACTATTTATAGTAAAAGCGAAATTAAAGCAGGGAAACGACCGTCGATCCAGGGGTTTTCGCAATTCCGGGCGGCGCAACCCGGCGTAGCTGGGTTGGTTGGCTAAAGTAGCTCGTTCTACCCCAAAATCATATATTTTACGTCATTAACTCATTCGGATTGCGAGATACGCCGATTTAAGGTCCAATGGTCTGGATCACATTTCCCTTCAAATAGGCCTTCCTCGATCCATCTTGGCCATGAAACTGTCCGCGACCCGCTCTACATCAGTCCCCTCCACTTCAAAAGAACTCGTCCTCGAGTTCTCATCATGTGCTGGTTCATGATACTCGAACAAGTCCGCGACGTTGAAAGTCCGTGAGATCGCCATGTCATCTGGAAGATCAACAACATAAGCGTTGTCATTGATCTTTCGGATGATTGGTACCGGTCCAATCTTTTTATTCTTCAACTTGTTGTACGTTCCGGTCGGAAATCGTTCTTTGCGAAGATGGACCATTACTTGGTCACCCACCTCGAAAACTTTTTGTCGCCGATGCTTGTCGGCTTGCTCCTTGTATTTTTTGTTCGAGACATGTAACTTGGTTTGTACTTCCGAATGAATGCCCATGATCTTGTCAGCCATATGTTCCGCTGCAATGCTCATGCCTGGGAGCTTGGGCAGAGGGACCAAGTCTAGTGTGTGGCGAGGTACTCGTCCATAAATAACCTGGAACGGGGATTTCCCTGTCGAGCGGTTCACCATGTTGTTAAATGCAAACTCCACTTGAGACAAAGCCAAATCCCACTACTTCGGTTTTTCTCCTGAAATACATCAAAGGAGGTTTCCCAACGTGCGATTCACAACCTCAGTTTGACCATCAGTCTGTGGGTGGTAGGCGCTGCTGAACTGAAGTCGTGTATCGAATCGAGTCCACAAAGTCCGCCAAAAGTGGCTTATGAACTTCGTGTCACTGTCAGAAGTAATAGTCTTAGGAACCCCATGTAGCCGCACAATTTCTCTGAAGAATAGATTCGCCACGTGTGTTGCATCGAGAGTCTTCTTGCATGGAATAAAGTGCGCCATCTTGGAGAAACGATCTACTACCACGAACACCGAATCCATGCCGCGTTGTGTTCGTGGGAGACCAAGCACGAAGTCCATAGATAAATCCTCCCAAGGGTCGTCAGGCGTGGGTAACGGAGTGTACAGGCCTGTATTATGAGATTGCCCCTTAGAGGTCTGACAAATATAACAACGTTGGACTGCCTTTCCCACATCACGTACCAATTGCGGCCAATAATACCGTTCTTCCACAAGAGCTCGCGTCTTGTCTCACCTAAGGTGTTCACTGAGGCCACCTCCATGTAGCTCTTGGATTATCTGTTCCCTTAGCGAACTGTTCGGGATGCACAGTCGATTTTCCTTGAAAAGGAACCCATCTTGGATGTGTAAGTCGTTAGGGTGACCTTCTTGGCACCTAACCCATGCGTCCTTAAAGTCGTCGTCATTGGCATATATGTCTTTGAGGCGCTCGAACCCGACAACCTCATTGCTCATAGTGATTAATAAAGTTGCACGGCGACTCAGTGCATCAGCTACTTTGTTCTATTGCCCTGACTTGTGTTTTAGTATGAACATGAATTCCTGTAAAAATGAGATCCATCTAGCATGCACACGGTTAATGTTAGCTTGACTATTAATGAATTTGAGAGCTTGATAGTCCATGTAAAGTATAAATTCCCTCTAAATCAAATAATGTCGCCAGTGTCACAGTACCTGGACCATCGCGTCTAACTCGATCTCATATGTAAACCACTTCTTGCGTGCATCGCTAAGTTTCTCATTGTAGAAGGCTACCGGCCTACCTTCTTGAGACAAAAATTTTCCAATTCCGACATATGAGGCATCACATTCGACTTCAAACAGTTTGTCGAAGTTGGGAAGTACAAGAACTGTGGTCGTGGATAACCTGCGCTTGATTTTTGCAAAGCTCCTGTCGGCTTCATCAGTCCACTGAAACTACCCTTTCTTCATGCAATCTATGATTGGTGACACAATGATACTGAAATTTTTCATGAACTGATGATAGAATGTCGCTAGTCCATGAAAACTTCGCACTTCGTGAATATTTATGGGAACTGGCCATTCTCTGATTGCCTTTACCTTTTCCTCATCCACCCGAATGCCCGTAGATGTTATGACAAAACCTAGGAACAATAGGCTATCAGTCATGAAGCTGCACTTTTTCAAATTGAGATACAGTTTATTTTTATTGAGCACTTAAAGGACCTTCTTGAGGTGTTTCATATGGGTGGTTTCTTCTTGACTGTATATTAAAATATCATCGAAATAAGCCACAACGAACCGCCCAATGAAAGGTTTCATAACTTAGTTCATCAATCTCATAAATGTGCTAGGCGTATTCGAAAAATCGAAGGGCATGACCATCCATTCGTATAATCCTTCCTTGGTCTTAAAGGCCATTTTCCACTCATCACCCGGCTGTATTCGAATCTGATGGTAGCCGCTCCTTAGGTCCAATTTAGAGAATATTTTTGCACCCTCTAGCATGTCCAGCATATCGTCCAACCATGGTATAGGAAACCTGTATTTTATGGTGATTTTGTTGATGGCTCGGCTATCGACGCACATGCACCAACTCCCATCTTTCTTTGGAGTTAATAGAGCTGGTACAGCACATGGACTCATGCTCTCTCGAATAAGACCCTTACGGATCAACTCCTCTACTTGTCCTTACAGAATCTCGCACTCATTCGGACTCATTTGATAATGGGAACGATTAGGTAAACTGGACCAAGGGACAAAGTCGATATGGTGTTGGATATCCCGCATGGGGGGTAACCCATCGGGAAGGTCATCGAGCCAGATTTCCTTGAATTCATGTAGCAGGGGCCTTAGTCTTTCAGGGATGTTGGTAGGCTCGAGTTCTTCCCCTTTTACAATTAATGCATAAGTCTGTCCTGCTTCCTTTGATTCTTCCAGGAAGTCCCGTATGGTTAAGAGAAAACGACCCTCCACTTTAGAAGTTTCAGGTGATCCCTCTGGATCCATAGGGGCCAATATGGTCTTCCGGCCGTCCTTGACGAAGATATATATATTATCTCGCCCTTTATGAGTGGCGTCACGGTCAGATTGCCAGGGCCGACCGAGTAGTATGTGACATGCTTCCATGTCAACCACATCGCATACTACTTCATCCTTATAATGTTTGCCAATTGAAAAGGATATGGTACACCGTTCAGTTACTTTTGTTTCGCTGACCTTCTTGATCCAACCGATTGTATATGGAGAGGGATGACGCTCCGTTTTCAATTGTAATTTTTCCACCATGACCTTGGAAACGATGTTCTCGCTACTCCCACTATCAATGATCACGTCGCAAACCTTTCGATTCACCGTACACCTAGTGCGGAAGATGTTATGCCGCTGTGGATGCACTTCTTTTCTTGGCGCATATAATAGTCGCCTCACGACAAGCGACTCGCCGTGATCTTGCTGAATCCAACCTGAATCATCTGCCTCGTCCTCGGTGGTATGCTCCTGTTCTTCAATATCTGGATCTTCATAAGCGTTATCAGCACTACCATCATTGATGGCGAGGTTTGCCACTTTTCGCTGGGGACAAGTATTTGATAGGTGGCCTGGTTGGCCACAACGATAGCAGTTATCGGGCCTTGGCCGAGCATAGGGGTTCGGGATTCTACTTGGACCAGAAGCAGTCGATACGCCCCTTTGAGGTCTAGCTTGCCCACTTCCCTGATCTCGGTTCTCAAACGTAGGAGGTTGAGTGCGTGCTCCTACGGGCTCCTTCCCTTTAGGCTGTGCAGTTCCCTGGGGCAGACCTGCCACAGGAATCCTTGCAGTAGGATAGGTCCGTGTGTTAGGACGTTCAAGTTGCACTTCTGCACGAGTAGCCAACTTGATCGCGTCATTCATCGTCCAGACGGACTGCATCTGGACCCGATCCTGGATAGCCATACGCAATCCACCGTTGAATCGGGCGACTTGCTGCGATTCAGTCTCGACCAAATCGTTACGCGCCGCCAGGCGGTAAAATTCTTCTGCGTATTCTCTCACCGACCGACTACCCTGTCGACAATTTTGGTATTGTTGGAATAATACCTGATCGTAATCGCTAGGGAGGAATCGGGCACGTAATAGCTGCTTCATCCGCTGCCAGGTGCGGATTGGTGCTTTCGTCTGCCTGGTTCGCGCGAGTTGCAGTTGTTCCCACCAAGCTGAAGCTCCTCCTTTCAACTTGTAGGCCACAAGCTTGACCTTCTTTACTTCAGGGATGTCCATATAGTCAAAAAATCGCTCAACTTCAGAAAGCCAATCGAGAAAATCCTCAATGTGTAATTGGCCATTGAAGCTAGGAATATCAACCCTCATCTTGAATTCTCGATCCGTTCGATCTACTCGATCGCCGCCATGTCTGGGGTGTTGAAAGATTATGTTGTCGATTTCCTCCTCACTGGAGCCTCCTTCCTCAGGAATGACCCTTAGATGCACTGCCGATACTATCCTGCGATCAGGGCGATTAATTGGGGGTGGAGGATTGCCATTAAGAACACGGAGTTGCCTTAGGTTTTCAGCCAAAAGATCCGCTATGATGTCGATGGAAGCTTGCAGCCCTTGCATGGCTTGCTGATTCTCTCGTTGCGCTACTTCGAAAGCTGCCGCCGTTAAAGGTAAATTCCCTGGAGCACCGCATATAGAATATCCGAACCGTCCAAACGGCGGGCCACACCATTATGGTCATTTGGCGCAAGGGAGGACGTGAGGTCGAGCACCGTCTTCCTCAAGAGGATAACTATTCCGAATCCACGGAACTTCTCTGGACTCCTCACAGAGACTTCTCGAATCCACGAGGAAAGAAAGCAGAAAATAGAAATAAATTCTAATAAATTCGAAATTGATTGATGAATGAATAAAATCGAGTTCACAACCCTTTAAATAAGGGTATCAAGCAATGGGAAAGAAATCATAATCAAACTACAACTCAAACTCCTAGAATCCGCGACTTACTATAAATAGTAAACTTACTATTTATAGACGGTCGTGATGTCTACTAGTGCGCAAGGTTTTCGGCCAAAAATAGTAAGTGTCCTATTTGGCTTCACCAAACCGTTCTCCTAATTATTCTAAGCTCTTTTCACGTTGGGCGCAACTCCTAAAGCCCAACGGATGAAGAGTTATAATCAAACTAAAACTTACTATTTATAGTAAAAACGAAATTAAAATAGGGAAACGACAGTCAATCAAGGGGTTTTTCACAATTCCGGGGCAACCCGGCGTAGCAGGGTTGGTTGGCTAAAGTAGCTCGTTCTACCCCAAAATCATATATTTTACGTCAGCTAACTCATTCCGGATTGCGAGATACGCCCGATCTAAGGTCCGATGGTCCGGATCACTTCTGTCGTCGACCGGGCCTTTTCTGATCCATCTTGGCCATGAAACTGTCCGCGACCCGCTCTACATCAGTCCCCTCCACTTCAAAAGAACTCGCCCTCGAGTTTTCATCCTGCTGGTTCATGATACTCGAACAAGTCCGCGACGTTGAAAGTCCGTGAGATCGCCATGTCATCTGGAAGATCAACAACATAAGCGTTGTCATTGATCTTTCGGATGATTGGTACCGGTCCAATCTTTTTATTCTTCAACTTGTTGTACGTTCCGGTCGGAAATCGTTCTTTGCGCAGATGGACCATTACTTGGTCACCCACCTCGAACACTTTTTGTCGCCGATGCTTGTCGGCTTGCTCCTTGTATTTTTCGTTCGAGGCATGTAACTTGGTTTGTACTTCCGCATGAATGCCCATGATCTTGTCGACCATATGTTCCGCCGCAATGCTCATGCCTGGGAGCTTGGGCAGAGGGACCAAGTCTAGTGTGTGGCGAGGACTCGTCCATAAATAACTTGGAACGGGGATTTTCCTGTCCGAGCGGTTCACCATGTTGTTGAATGCAAACTCCGCTTGAGACAAAGCCAAATCCCACCGCTTCGGTTTTTTCTGAAATACATCGAAGGAGGTTTCCCAACGTGCGATTCACAACCTCGGTTTGACCGTCAGTCTGTGGGTGGTAGGCGCTGCTGAATTGAAGTCGTGTATCGAATCGAGTCCACAAAGTCCGCCAAAAGTGGCTTATGAACTTCATGTCACGGTCGAAAGTAATAGTCCTGTGAACCCCATGTAGCCGCACAATTTCTCTGAAGAATAGATTCGCCACGTGTGTTGCATCGAGAGTCTTCTTGCATGGAATAAAGTGCGCCATCTTGGAGAAACGATCTACTACCACGAACACCGAATCCATGCCGCGTTGTGTTCGTGGGAGACCAAGCACGAAGTCCATAGATAAATCCTCCCAAGGGCCATCAAGCACAGGTAACGGAGTGTAAAGGCCTGTATTATGAGATTGCCCCTTAGAGGTCTGACAAATATAACAACGTTGGACTGCCTTTCCCACATCACGTACCAATTGCGGCCAGTAATACCGTTCTTCCACAAGAGCTCGCGTCTTGTCTCGCCCAAGGTGTCCACTGAGGCCACCTCCATGTAGCTCTTGGATTATCTGTTCCCTTAGCGAACTGTTTGGGATGCACAATCGATTTCCCTTGAAAAGGAACCCGTCTTGCATATATAAGTCACCGGGATGACCTTCTTAGCATCTAACCCATGCGTCTTTGAAGTTGTCGTCGTTGGCATATATGTCCTTGAGGTGCTCAAACCCAAGAACCTCATTGATCATAGTGATTAACAAAGTTACATGGTGACTCAGTGCATCGCCTACTATGTTCTGTTGTCTAGACTTATATTTCAGAACAAACATGAATTCTTGCGAAAATGAGATCCACCTAGCATGCACACGGTTAACGTTAGCTTGGCTATTAATAAATTTGAGAGTTTGAAGGTCTATTACAATATAAAGTCTCTTTGAATCAAATACTGTCGCCAGTGTCACAGTTCCTAGACCACTGCGTACAATTCGATCTTATATGTAGACCACTTCTTACATGCATCGCTAAGTTTCTCATTGTAGAAGGCTATCGGCCTACCTTCTTGAGACAAAACTCCCCTAACCCCGACATATGAGGCATCACATTCGACTTCAAATAATTTGTCGAAGTTAGAAAGTACAAGAACCGTGGTCGTGGATAATCTGCGCTTGATTTTGGCAAAGCTCTTGTCGGCTTTATCAACCCACTAAAACTGCCCTTTTTTCATGCAATCTGTGATTGGTGACACAATGATAATGAAATTTTTCACGAACCGACGATAGAATGTCGCCAGTCTATGAAAACTTCACACTTCGTGAATATTTGTGGGAACCAGCCATTCTCTGATTGCCTTCACCTTTTCCTCATCCACCCGAATGTCCGTGGATGTTACGACAAAACTCAGAAACAATAGGCTATCAGTTATGAAGCTGCACTTTTTTAAATTGAGATACAATTTATTTTTAGTGAGCACTTGAAGGACCTTCTCGAGGTGTTCCATATGGCTGGTTTCGTCTTTACTGTATATCTAAATATCATCAAAATAAACCATACCAAACCGCCCAATGAAAGGTTTCAGAACTTGGTTCATCAATCTCATAAATGTGCTAGGCGCATTCGAAAGCCGAAGGGCATGACCATCCATTCGTATAATCCTTCCTTGGTTTTAAAGGTCGTTTTCCACTCATCACCCGACCGTATTCGAATCGATGGTAGCCGCTCCTTAGGTCCAATTTAGAGAATATTTTTGCACCTCTAGCATTTTTACGGATATCGTCCAACCGTGGTATAGGAAACCTGTATTTTATGGTGATTTTGTTGATGGCTCGGCTGTCGACACACATGCGCCAACTCCCATCTTTCTTTGGAGTTAATAGAACTGGTACAGCACATGGACTCATGCTCTCCCGAATAAGACCCTTACGGATCAACTCCTCTACTTGTCCCTGCAGAATCTCGCACTCATTCGGACTCATTCGATAATGGGGACGATTCGGTAAACTGGACCCAGGGACAAAGTCGATATGGTGTTGGATATCCCGCATGGGGAGTAACCCATCGGGAAGGTCATCGGGCCAGATTTCTTTGAATTCATGTAACAGGGGCCTTAGTATTTCAGGGATGTTGGTAGGCTCGAGTTCTTCCCCTTTTACAATTAATGCATAAGTCTGTCCTGTTTCCTTTGATTCTTCCATGAAGTCCCGTATGGTTAAGAGAAAACGGCCTTCCATTTTAGAAGTTTCAGGCGGTCCCTCTAGATCCATAGGGGCCAATATGGTCTTCTGGCCGTCCTTGACGAAGATATATATATTATCTCGCCCTTTATGAGTGACATCACGGTCAGATTGCCAAGGCCGACCGAGTAGTATGTGACATGCTTCCATGTCGACCACATCGCATACTACTTCATCCTTATAATGTTTGCCAATTGAAAAGGATATGGTGCACCGTTTAGTTACCTTTATTTCATTGACCTTCTTGATCCAACCGATTGTATATGGAGAGGGATGACGCTCCGTTTTCAATTGTAATTTTTCCACCATGACCTTGGAAACGATGTTCTCGCTACTCCCACTATCAATGATCACGTCGCAAACCTTTCGATTCACCGTACACCTAGTGCGGAAGATGTTATGCCGCTGTGGATGCACTTCTTTTCTTGGCGCATATAATAGTCGCCTCACGACAAGCGACTCGCCGTGATCTTACTGAATCCAACCTGAATCATCTGCCTCGTCCTCGGTGGTATGCTCCTGTTCTTCAATATTTGGATCTTCATAAGCGTTATCAGCACTACCATCATTGATGGCGAGGTTTGCCACTTTTCGCCGGGGACAAGTATTTGATAGGTGGACCGGTTGGCCACAACGATAGCAGTTATCGGGCCTTGGCCGAGCATAGGGGTTCGGGATTCTACTTGGACCAGCAGCAGTCGATACGCCCCTTTGGGGTCTAGCTTGCCCACTTCCCTGATCTCGGTTCTCAAACGTAGGAGGTTGAGTGCGTGCTCCTACGGGCTCCTTCCCTTTAGGCTGTGCAGTTCCCTGGGGCAGACCTGCCACAGGAATTCTTGCAGTAGGATAGGTCCGTGTGTTAGGACGTTCAAGTTGCACTTCTGCACGAGTAGCCAACTTGATCGCATCATTCATCGTCCAGACGGACTGCATCTGGACCCGATCCTGGATAGCCATACGCAATCCACCGTTGAATCGGGCGACTTGCTGCGATTCAGTCTCGACCAAATCGTTACGTGCCGCCAGGCGGTAAAATTCTTCTGCGTATTCTCTCACCGACCGACTACCCTGTCGACAATTTTGGTATTGTTGGAATAATACCCGATCGTAATCGCTAGGGAGGAATCGGGCATGTAGTAGCTGCTTCATCTGCTGCCAAGTGCGGATTGGTGCTTTCGTCTGCCTGGTTCGCGCGAATTGCAGTTGTCCCACCAAGCTCAAGCTCCTCCTTTCAACTTGTAGGCCACAAGCTTGACCTTCTTTACTTCAGAGGATGTCCATATAGTCAAAAATCACTCAACTTCAGAAAGCCAATCGAAGAAATCCTCAATGTGTAATTGGCCATCAAGCTAGGAATATCAACCCTCATCTTGAATTCTCGATCCGCTCGATCTACTCGATCACCGCCATGTCTAGGGTGTTGGAACATTATGTCGTCGATTTCCTCCTCACTGGAGCCTCCTTCCTCAGGAATGACCCTTGGATGCACTGCCGGTACTATCCTGCGATCAGGGTGATTAATTGGGGGTGGAGGATTGCCACCAGGAACACGGAGTTACCTTAGGTTTTCCGCCAAGAGATCCACTATGCGGTCGATGGAAGCCTGCAGCCCTTGCATGGCTTGTTGATTCTCTCGTTGCGCTACTTCGAAAGCTGCCGCTGTTAAAGGTAAATTCCTTGGAGCACCGCCGATGGGATTGTTGCCCGACCCGTCGTTAGAAGCCATCAATCCGAGGAGAAACCTCACTTTGATACCAAACTGACGCAGGGGAGGACGTGAGGTCGAGCACCGTCTTCCTCAAGAGGATAACTATTCCGAATCCACGGAACTTCTCTGGACTCCTCACAGAGACTTCTCGAATCCACGAGGAAAGAAAGCAGAAAATAGAAATAAATTCTAATAAATTCGAAATTGATTGATGAATGATTAAAAATGAGTTCACAACCCTTTAAATAAGGGTACCAAGCAATGGGAAAGAAATCAGAATCAAACTACAACTCAAACTCCTAGAATCCGCGACTTACTATAAATAGTAAACTTACTATTTATAGACGGTCGTGATGTCTACTAGTGCGCAAGGTTTTCGGCCAAAAATAGTAAGTGTCCTATTTGGCTTCACCAAACCGTTCTCCTAATTATTCTAAGCTCTTTTCACGTTGGGCGCAACTCCTAAAGCCCGACGGATGAAGAGTTATAATCAAACTAAAACTTACTATTTATAGTAAAAACGAAATTAAAACAGGGAAACGACCGTCAATCAAGGGGTTTTTCGCAATTCCGGGCTGCGCAACCCGGCGTAGCTGGGTTGGTTGGCTAAAGTAGCTCGTTCTACCCCAAAATCATATATTTTACGTCAGCTAACTCATTCCGGATTGCGAGATACGCCTGATTTAAGGTCCGATGGTCCGGATCACTTCTGTCGTCGACCGGGCCTTTTCTGATCCATCTTGGCCATGAAACTGTCCGCGACCCGCTCTACATCAGTCCCCTCCACTTCAAAAGAACTCGTCCTCGAGTTCTCATCCTGCGCTGGTTCATGATACTCGGTCAGGTCCGCGACGTTGAAAGTCCGTGAGATTGCCATGTCATCTGGAAGATCAACAACATAAGCATTGTCATTGATCTTTCGGATGATTGGTACCGGTCCAATCTTTTTATTCTTCAACTTGTTGTACGTTCCGGTCGGAAATCGTTCTTTGCGCAGATGGACCATTACTTGATCACCCACCTCGAACACTTTTTGTCGCCGATGCTTGTCGGCTTGCTCCTTGTATTTTTCGTTCGAGGCATGTAGCTTGGTTTGTACTTCCGCATGAATGCCCATGATCTTGTCAGCCATATGTTCCGCTGCAATGCTCATGCCTGGGAGCTTGGGTAGAGGGACCAAGTCTAGTGTGTGGCGAGGGACTCGTCCATAAATAACCTGGAACGGGGATTTTCCTGTCGAGCGGTTCACCATGTTGTTGAATGCAAACTCCGCTTGAGACAAAGCCAAATCCCACTGCGTTTTTTCTTCTGAAATACATCGAAGGAGGTTTCCCAACGTGCGATTCACGACCTCAGTTTGACCGTCAGTCTGTGGGTGGTAGCGCTGCTGAACTGAAGTCGTGTATCGAATCGAGTCCACAAAGTCCGCCAAAAGTGGCTTATGAACTTCGTGTCACGGTCGAAAGTAATAGTCCTGTGAACCCCGTGTAGCCGCACAATTTCTCTGAAGAATAGATTTACCACGTGTGTTGCATTGAGAGTCTTCTTGTATGGAATAAAGGGTAACATCTTGGAGAAATGATCTACTACCATGAACACCGAATCCATGTCCCGTTGTGTTCGTGGGAGACCAAGTATAAAGTCCTTAGATAAATCCTCCTAAGGGCCGTCAGGCACGGGTAACGGGGTGTAGAGGCCCGTATTATGAGATTGTCCCTTAGAGGTCTGGCAAATATAACAGCGTGAGACTGCCTTTCTCACATCATGTACCAATTGCGGCCAGTAATTTCGTTCTTCCACAAGAGCTTGCGTCTTATCTCGCCCAAGGTGTTCACTAAGGTGTAGCTCTTAGATTATCTGTTCCCTTAACAAACTATTCGGGATACACAATCGATTTTCCTTGAAAAGGAACCCATCTTGCATATGAAAGTCGTCAGGGTGACCTTCCTGGCATCTAACCCATGCGTCCTTGAAGTCATCGTCATCGACATATATGTCTTTAAGACGCTCGAACCCAATAACCTCATTGCTCATAGTGACTAACAAAGCTGCACGGCAACTCAGCGCATCGGCTACTTTGTTCTTTTGCCTTGACTTATGTTTTAGCACGAACGTAAATTCCTGCAAAAATGAGATCCATCTAGCATACACACAGTTAATGTTAGCTTGACTATTAATGAATTTGAGAGCTTGATGGTCCGTGTAAAGTATGAATTCCCTTTGAATCAAATAATGTCGCCAGTGTCGCAGTACTTGGACCACCACATACAACTCGATCTCATATGTAGACAACTTCTTACGTGCATCGCTAAGTTTCTCACTGTAGAAGGCTACCAGCCTACCTTCTTAAGACAAAACTCCCTCAATCCCGACATATGAGGCATCACATTCGACTTCAAACAGTTTGTCGAAGTTGGGAAGTACAAGAATCGGGGTTATGGATAATCTGCACTTGATTTCGACAAAGCTCCTGTCGGCTTCGTCAGTCCACTGAAACTGTCATTTCTTCATGCAATCTGTGATTGGTGAAACAATGGTACTGAAAATTTTCATGAACCGATGATATAATGTCGTCAGTCCATGAAAACTTCTCACTTCGTGAATATTTGTAGGAACCGACCATTCTCTGATTGCCTTCACCTTTTCCTCATCCACCCGAATGCCCGTGGATGTTACGACAAAACCCAGAAACAATAGCCTATGAGTCATGAAGTTGTACTTTTTTAAATTGAGGTACAGTTTATTTTTAGTGAGCACTTGAAGGACCTTCTTGAGGTGTTCCATATGGGTGGTTTCGTCTTGACTGTATATCAAAATATCATCAAAGTAAACCACAACGAACCGCCCAATGAAAGGTTTCAGAACTTGGTTCATCAATCTCATAAATGTGCTAGGCGCATTCGAAAGACCGAAGGGCATGACCATCCATTCATATAATCCTTCCTTGGTCTTAAAGGTTGTTTTCCACTCATCACCCGACCGTATTCGAATCTGATGGTAACCGCTCCTTAAGTCCAATTTAGAGAATATTTTTACACCCTCTAGCATATCCAGTATATCGTCCAACCGTGGTATAGGAAACCTATATTTTATAGTAATTTTGTTGATGGCTCGGCTATCGACACACATGCGCCACATCTTTCTTTAGAGTAATAGAACTATTACAACACATGGACTCATGCTCTCTCGAATAAGACCCTTACGGATCAACTCCTCTACTTGTTCCTACAGAATCTCACACTCATTCGGACTCATTCGATAATGGGGACGATTCGGTAAACTGGACCCAGGGACAAAGTCGATATGGTGTTGGATATCCCGCATGGGGGGTAACCCATCGGGAAGGTCATCGGGCCAGATTTCTTTGAATTCATGTAGCAGGGGCCTTAGTCTTTCAGGGATGTTGGTAGGCTCGAGTTCTTCCCCTTTTACAATTAATGCATAAGTCTGTTCTGTTTCCTTGGGTTCTTCCACGAAGTCCCGTATGGTTAAGAGAAAATGGCCCTCCACTTTAGAAGTTTCAGGTGGTCCCTCTGGATCCATAGGAGCCAATATGGTCTTTCGGCCGTCCTTGACGAAGATATATATATTATCTCGCCCTTTATGAGTGGCATCACGGTCAGATTGCCAGGGCCGACCGAGTAGTATGTGACATGCTTCCATGTCGACCACATCGCATACTACTTCATCCTTATAATGTTTGCCAATTGAAAAGGATATGGTGCACCGTTCAGTTACATTTGTTTCGCTGACCTTCTTGATCCAACCGATTGTATATGGAGAGGGATGACGCTCCGTTTTCAATTGTAATTTTTCCACCATGACCTTGGAAACGATGTTCTCGCTACTCCCACTATCAATGATCACGTCGCAAACCTTTCGATTCACCGTACACCTAGTGAGGAAGATGTTTGCCGTTGTGGATGCACTTCTTTTCTTGGGGCATATAATAGTCGCCTCACGACGAGCGACTCGCCGTGATCTTGCTGAACCCAACCTGAATCATTTGCCTCGTCCTCGGTGGTATGCTCCTGTTCTTCAATATCTGGATATTCATGAGCGTTATCAGCACTACCATCATTGATGGCAAGGTTTGCTACTTTTCACTGGAGACAAGTATTTGATAGGTGGCCCGGTTGGCCACAACAATAGCAGTTGGCGGGCCTTGGCCGAGCATAAGGGTTTGGGATTCTACTTGGACTAGCAACAGTCGGTACGCCCCTTTGGGGTCTAGCTTGCCCGCTTCCCTGATCTCGGTAATCAGACGTAGGAGGTTGAGTGTGTGCTCTTACGGGTTCCTTCCCTTTAGGCTGTGCAGTTCCCTGGGGCGGACCTGTCGTAGGGATCCTTGCGGTAGATAGGTCCGTATGTTAGGACGTTCAAGTTGCGCTTCCGCCTAAGTAGCCAACTTAATCGCATCATTCTATGGCCAGACAGATTGCATCTGGACCTGATTCTGAATACCCATATGCAATCCACTGTTGAATCGGGCGACTTGCTGCGATTCAATCTCAATCAAATCGTTACGCGCCGCCAAGCGGTAAAATTCTTTTGCGTATTCTCTCACCGATCGACTACATGTCGACAATTTTTGTATTATTGGAATAATACATGATCATAATCGCTAAGGAAGAATCGGGCACGTAATAGCTGCTTCATCCGCTGCCAGGTGCGGATTGGTGCTTTCGTCTGCCTGGTTCGCGCGAGTTGCAGTTGTTCCCACCAAGCTGAAGCTCCTCCTTTCAACTTGTAGGCCACAAGCTTGACCTTCTTTACTTCAGGGATGTCCATATAGTCAAAAAATCGCTCAACTTCAGAAAGCCAATCGAGAAAATCCTCAATGTGTAATTGGCCATTGAAGCTAGGAATATCAACCCTCATCTTGAATTCTCGATCTGTTCGATCTACTCGATCACCGCCATGTCTGGGATGTTGGAAGAGTATGTCGTCGATTTCCTCCTCACTGGAGCCCCCTTCCTCAGGAATGACCCTTGGATGCACTGTTGGTACTATCCTGCGATCAGGGCGATTAATTGGGGGTGGAGGATTGACACCAGGAACACGGAGTTGCCTTAGGTTTTCCGCCAAGAGATCCGCTATGCGGTCGATGGAAGCCTGCAGCCCTTGCATGGCTTGCTGATTCTCTCGTTGCGCTACTTCGAAAGCTGCCGCCATTAAAGGTAAATTCCCTGTAGCACCGCCCATGGGATTGTTGCCCGACCCGTCGTTAGAAGCCATCAATCCGAGGAGAAACCTCGCTTTGATACCAAACTGACGCAGGGGAGGACGTGAGGTCGAGCACCGTCTTCCTCAAGAGGATAACTATTCCGAATCCACGGAACTTCTCTGGACTCCTCACAGAGACTTCTCGAATCCACGAGGAAAGAGAGCAGAAAATAGAAATAAATTCTAATAAAATCGAAATTGATTGATGAATGAATAAAAACGAGTTCACAACCCTTTAAATAAGGGTACCAAGCAATGGGAAAGAAATTAGAATCAAACTACAACTCAAACTCCTAGAATCCGCGACTTACTATAAATAGTAAACTTACTATTTATAGACGGTCGTGATGTCTACTAGTACGCAAGGTTTTCGGCCAAAAATAGTAAGTGTCCTATTTGGCTTCACCAAACCGTTCTCCTAATTATTCTAAGCTCTTTCCATGTTGGGTGCAACTCCTAAAGCCCGACGGATGAAGAGTTATAATCAAACTAAAACTTACTATTTATAGTAAAAACGAAAATAAAACAGGGAAACGACCGACAATCAAGGGGTTTTTCGCAATTCCGGGCTGCGCAACCCGGCGTAGCAGGGTTGGTTGGCTAAAGTAGCTCGTTCTACCCCAAAATCATATATTTTACGTCAGCTAACTCATTCCGGATTGCGAGATACGCCTGATTTAAGGTCCGATGGTCCGGATCACTTCTGTCGTCGACCGGGCCTTTTCTGATCCATCTTGGCCATGAAACTGTCCGCGACCCGGCAATATGTGTACCCTGATGGAGGGAAAAAAATCAAGAATTTAAAGAACATAAACATGTGACATGACAAGATTTGGTAAATAAGTTCTCACTGATACTTGATTAAGATGACTCAGTTCAGGAGAAGGAATTGAATAATTTGAAGGTTGAAATGAAGTAGGGTGCATTATCTTTGGTGCTTGAGCAGTTTCTCGTCTCTCTTGATTTACTTGTGGTTGAACGGATTCAGTATGAGATTTTTTCTTCCGTACTTTATCCAGCGGATTTTGATACACACGACGGCTGCCCCCAACTCGAGGCTTTACTTTAATCCCACTTACAGTTTGTGAACTCTGGCTATTAACAAAAGTAACTTCTTTTGAGCATCGGTCATGCCTCTGTGTGACCTTAACATGTGTACCTTTGTTGGTGTGATAACTTCGTGGTTATGCTCTGCAACAAACTTAGTCACACTATATTTTCCATTCATCTGAAGCTTAATCATCATGGATGCTAGGCAATTAGTTCTTGTAATCGGACGCCTAAATTTTGGAGGCTCACCTTGTTTTGTGTCACGTTTTTTACCTTCTTTAGAGCAACAAAATCTTCTCTTAAGTATGGTGGTATCATCATCTGCTTTCTTCACCCATCCCCTTCGAGCACTGAAGCCTGTATTCTTAGCATACCGATTGTAAAACTGAAATGCACTTTCGTCAGAGGAAAACTCCATAACTAGTTCTGGCTCTTCATCTAAATTCTCATCTACATTGACCAATACATGTTGACTTGCTTCTTGGACATCTGTTTGTTGGATTGCTTTTTGAACATATATTTCGATGTCAAAATCTAACCTTCGACGTGGCTCATCAAATGCTTGACTCTTCGATGAATTACCATCCATTTTACCAATCAACCTTCAAAGTAAAAAAGCATTCACCAAGCTTGAATTTGTGGATCATGCCCTGGTTCATGTTCTTCCTTAATCATACTCTTCACTTTCCCCTTCCTGCACATTATAGAGAAACATAATTTATATTTGATTTTAACCCAACCCTTGAAAACAATAGCTCTGTAAGCTTTTAAAGCTATAACATATCAACTTCAGATTTCGTGCCATCCCTAATCCAAAGCCCAATTGGTGTTTTCATCTTCTAACAAAAAACATAACAACTTACCTATTTCAGAAATGCTGAGACTCTCCTTACTGGCCCACCATATGATGATCTAGACGATTCCAAAAGCTCACCCCATACATGGACCACTTGGGAAGGAATCTCAACGACTAAAGATGCTAACCATCCAAAAGAACTGCTCATATGGAATTCCGACATTTCTAACCGACCTCTGTATTGAGTCTCATGGACTAAGATAAAAGTTTTGCCATGTGACCCACATACAGTGGGGAATTCTAAATGATTTTTTCTTGTTGATAATGTTGCAAGTAAATTCTACATGTCTGAAATGATGGTACAAGATGTGTATGAGAAGATTACATTGCTCTTCAGTACTTTTGGGTTTTTAAGCTGCATGTGGCTTCATAGCTGGAAGCAGTCGCAGCCCTCATGGCTCTCCATGTAGGACATGATATGGTTTTCAACAACAGCCCCTGTATGTAGCAGCAGAAGCAACACGTTCTTTTTAAATCAATGTGGCCTTCTTTTGCTCCCTGCGGTTGTCCTGCGGCTGATATTGTGCAAGTTTTGGATAGGAGCTACCCTGGTCGTTTTGTCGTGGGCTGTTGTGGGTTTGGTGTGGTCTTATTGTGGTGTGCAACTGGTTTATAGGGATGGTAGTTGGTGGGTGTCATTGAAGATTTACATTAGCTTTGGGGTGACAGATTGGTGGCTTGTTCTGTGGGTCTGTCTTAATTTTTTTTTTTTTTTTAGCCCTGTATAGTTTTTTATTATTTATTTATTTATTGTACAAGTGCTCTAAATGATGGGCGTGACTGCTGCCCTTTTTATTGGGGTCCGTCTAAATAGTTGTATTGAGCATTTCCACTCAATAATCTTGGGTGGTGTGCTTCCCACCTTTAGAAAAAGAAGAAGAAAGAATGGGTATATATCAATATGGGCAGGATTTAGATTTTGAATATGTGATTTAGATGTGGATTGAATATGCAATTGAATGATTAACAAGTTGAATGTGGATTGCATGTGTAACTGAATGTAAATGCATTGTTGGCAAATAATCAAGTTCGTTTTGTTGCTTTAGCCTTGTCAATATGATGAACGCATTGAAATATGTAAGTTTCCCAGATATTTATTTGAAGGTAAGCAGGATTGTTACGCAAGCTATGGGTATGTTCTCCGAATAAAAGGGGCCAAACTGCTCACCATAATTTGCAAGAACATTGGAATGCATTCCTTATTCAAGTATGCCCTGCATCAACCTTGATAGTCACTGTAAAATATAAAACACCTTTGATGTGCTACAGTCTATTCCTTAAGCTTATATTATGGGACCATGTTTGGAATTTTCATTGATCTGGAGAATTTTTGTGTGTGCGCAATCCACAATAGGCCTAACATATTTGACAGTCTGTATCTTTTGTCGGCCCTATTTATTAATGTACATATTCAAACAAGTGATTCCTGAGATCCTTGGCTTGTATAGATTTATGCCATATTAACAAAGTTCAACTAGTGTGCTCATATACCTTTCCATGAAAGAAACAGAAGACTAGCAACCAAAGTCTAAAATTGCAAAAACCATATCATGAGTTTTTAAACTGCTCTACAGCTCTATAGCTAGGTTTTAGTCCGTAGCCTAACCCTAGGTATCGATTCGAAAATTATAGCTACGGATTTAATTCGTAGCTAACTCCTCCATTTAAAAAAAAAATAATTATAATCATTCATTCATTCAATTACCACTTGCATAATCATTCATTCATTCAATTACAATCCTTCATTCAACTCCAATCCTTCATTCATTCAATTACAATCCTTCATTCATTCAATTACAATCCTTCATTCAACTCCAATCCTTCATTCAATCAATTACAATTACAATTACAAAATTAGTTTCCTAGTAATTCATGAAAGCAGGTGGACTCCACAATATTCCACAAAAGAAAGAAAAAACTGGTAGTCATTTGTTGAACTCTACCCTCACAGCAACAGAAAGGACCATTTGCTGTATTCTTGAAAATTACCAAAAGGAAGATGGCATTGAGATTCCTGCACCTTTACAACCCTTCATGGGTACTGCCTTCCTTCCCTTCCAGAACAGCCCAGCGCCAGAGATGAAAGGAAAGAAGTCTAAAGCCAAGGCGGCTGCTTAAACACGAGAACTGAAACAACCAGAAGCATGATCGGCTATGTTACTAAAATATTACATTGAGCAATGTGTTGTCACATTTATCTGATATGATCAACTTTTACAAGAAGGGGTTGAATTGGCCCAACACCACCACCACTACCACTACCACCACCTCCTTATGGCTGGTTGCAGAAATTTTTATTCAGTTATTGTGCAACTGTCTTCCTCAAAAATATTTAGTAGTCATTGGCGTGCTTACAGCCACTCTTCTTCTTGTGGAAGTTGAAAAAAAGAGTGGATGGTTGGTTTTTTAAAGGAGTCGAAAGCAGCTCAGTGTATTTGAATTGTTGTTCGACGTTCCTGACGACAAAAGTGCATTCCAAGTACTTGAAGATCCCTTGTAGAAGCTCTGGCTGGACCTCATTCGTCCATGTCTATGGGAGATTGGAAAAGGTGTATGGTGACAATGACAACCAGGGGTAACAAAAAAGTTTTGCTAAGGCACCTTGCAATTCTCATAAGTAGCTTTGACAATCTCCTTATTCAGCATTCTTGAATTAACTTTCTCCAAGAACTTCTAGTACAACTCATGAAAATTTGGCTCAATGCTTGCTCTGTCAAATATAATGTCCCAGTAAAGTAAAAATCAGCTGATGAAACTAAAAGGTTATTAATAAGATTTTTCTCACCTTTTCATCACCATATACTGAGCAAACCATGGATAGTACTGCTCTTTCAGGACATCAGTAAATTCTTTTGCTTTCACATCCATCTTTGAAGCTGAAATATTATTAAACATAAATAAAATCTTGTCCTGTATCTCTGATGCAGGTTCCTGCATGAAATAAACAACAAACTCAAAATTGAATTAATGCTCCAAACAGCGTTCCCACAAACAAATTTTCAAAAAAGACATGTTGGGCCACACAAGGACAAAATAAATGAGCAGTAATGAAAAATTTATTGACGGTCCAAATTCAATATCAAATGGTATCCATGTTGTGTGGCATTCAACTAATTTCATCATCTATGATCTCATACATGTAGTCACGGATTAGATATTTTCTGAGGTAATACCTAAATTGGGTGGTGAGATGATGTGGAAAGATTTGATCGGTGGACCTTACACTGTTGGGTATCTATAAGCATGCGACCCTATCAATCAAATCTTGCCATGTCATCTCACCACTGAAGTGAGATTCTCTTTTCGAATCTTTCTGGTGGAAAATGATTTGTAAAGCTCCCTTGTTTCGATTTTTCTGGCCGAGTAGGATTTATAATGTTGAGCCAAATAGTTTTTGTTCCCAAAACATAGAACACTAAGTTCCAATAATTTTGTTCCCAAAGAGTTTGTTCCAGAGTCAAGTTATAAAGCATGTTATTGTTAGTGCAAAGATCATGTTTTTGTTACAAAAATTCAATACATGCATGTCCAAAAGACCAGAACAAGCATCAAATAAGAACAGATCCACCATGGTTTTTCACAACTCACTGCAATTCCTTAAATTGTAAAAAAAAAAAAAAAAAAAAAAAAAACCTCCAAAAAAAAGGTCAATTTCTGAAAATATCGATGAGAAATGCTAGGTTGACTGGCATGAGGAGAGATTGAAGAGGCAATTTGCAGTACACAAACCAATATCAACTTGTGCAACATCTAGACCACTCATAACAGAGGTATTTTACATCTAGATTACAAACATTGAGCCCACAAATTGTGGTCCATCACCTGTGATTTGAAATAATGGCAGGGAAGTTTTAGATACTAAAAAACAGGATTTGGCTTCTAGGAGTTTACATGTGAAACGTTCTGGTCAAGATTCTCCTGAATGAAAACTTTAAGATTATCCAGCTGAGTAGATTTTTGGAGCATGTCAGAGTCCATCCACAGCGGAACATAGCAAACCAATGTTCTAGCCTATAAAATCATCAGAAAGGCCATACCATTACTGCTCTCTTGTGTAGAAAGATTGGCCTATAGAATTGCATTTTGACCAAATTTTCAACTAACTTTTAGTCCAACCCCAGCCGCTTTCATCTCACTGGCTTTGGGCTCCTCTTGCTTATTTTTCACTTTTGATTATGTGTTCTCCATTAGAGTAGGTGGAGGCTTCTTTACAACCTTCAGCTATTATAGCTACAACTCTGATTGTTGGTTGATTCAGAATAGCCTAGGAGGAAGCAGCGCGAACATGCTGAGAAGAATCTAATTGCAATTCCTGCAAAAAACCAATTGAATGTGCCCCCTAATTTCATCATCTATCAAACAAGAAGGAAAAATAAAATAAAATCACACTGCATGAAAAGATACTTCCAAAAAGTGCTGGAATTTAAAAAATGAAATCCATCATGAAAATGATTGGATAAGGAAGTATACAAAACAAATCAAATTTCTTTTTGCCAACAGGAGCCTTGGACAGGGAGCGAAGATGAAAATTCTCCCTTTGGAGTAGACAATTTCCTGCATCCTGGAGTTTACAGCTCAAGAAAATCATACTAGTGGTAGCATTATGCAAGCAGGCATGTACATTCTACATACTATGATGATGGATCTTTTATGCAAGAGGGGTAGGGAAGCTGCCTATGCCATGCTAGCTTTTAGAAACCTCTGGACATACAAATCAACTGAAGTGGACTACCAACTTTTCATTCCCACAGTGCAAAATCACACTTTTTTTTTTTTTGGTAGGACTGATTGGATGATCCTACCAATATATTTCCATCATGTATATCAAACAAGAAAAAAAAAAGAATCCAGCATTAAAGCAGCTTCCACACGTACATCCGAGAATTTAAGTAAGGAACTAACAAACATAGTTAAGCATATAGCTGCATGGTGGAGAATTTTCATCCAGTCCACTCATCCATTAGATGTGTCACCATATTTTCACCTAGATCTTAAAAATCAGTCTAACCCAAAATTCGCTGCAAGAAAGAAGAACATGATTGATTGATTGAATAAATAAAAACTAATATATATGCTGCAGTAATGACAAGCCAAGTACTAGGCTCTCTATTTCCTGCTGAACAGCCTGAAATAACAGACTCCACTCATTTCTACTCGGTTTCTACTATGAGTTGAAACAAGTGGGCTATCTGTTTTATGCGGTTTTTCTGACGGAAATCGATCCGTCAGACCACTCTTCCATCACAAATGCCAAGGACAACTTTTTTCCATGTCCACATGATCATCCTGAAATAAAATAAAAATAAATGTTGACAGAGTGTGCACCTTTAAAACAAGCTCTTCAAAACACTGCTGTACATTAATTCAAGTTTTTGCACTACATTCAAGGAAAAGACATCCATACTCCCGAGCAAAATCAATTCCCTCTTTCTTCATGGCAACCCTTCCACTTTCCTGCAAAATTAAACATCAAGATGCATATCTTGTATTTAAACTGTGGAAATCTTACGATATATAATTCAAAAGAATAAGGCCGTGATTGGAAGTGCACTTAAACCACATTTACAGCATAGAAGTTCTGAGGCCACCCTGTATTGAAAAGTCCTCTGAGAATGGAGGTATAGTTGTTGTAAACCTTTGTAGGAATTACCTTATCAACTTTGTTTCCAACAAGCATCTTGATGCAATCTTGATTAGTTGAGTAGAGATCGATTTCCTTAGCCCTTATATCCGCAAGATTTGTAAATGTGTCTCGTCTTGCTACATCATAAACTGGAAACATTGCAAATAAAGTTACCATAGCTTTTCAACTTTCAAGACATTCTCAGTAGATCTTCTGCTCATGGAACTGCACCAATAAGAAAACTTTGAAAAGTTGGCTTTTCGTCACCAAAAGGGTGGGCTACTTTTCAAACATATTCAAGTCTAACAACGAATTTGGACTCTAAACAGATTGTAATCTATGTTCGGCAGAGCCCTCCATTATTCGTCGAATATGAATGTGAAGTCGAACCATGCATCCCTAGTGCTTGCAGACTCCTTGCTCCTTACTAAGTCTAGATTAGGCATCCCAAAGAAGATGCTAAATTCCCCAAATTAATTTCCACATTCAGGTTGGAAAATCCCTAAATTCTAAAATCTACCTCCGAAGTTGAAAAATCTCCAAATCCTAAAAATCGAAATACAAAGCTGAAAAATGACCAAATCCACATTCGAAAATGATAAATCTCCAAATCCCCATGCTGTTGCAAATAAGATTGAGAGAGAGAGAGAGAGAGAGAGAGAGAGAGAGAATCAAACAGACCTGATGTGGAGTGTTTGGGTATCTCTCGGACAATGGAGGGCTCCTATGGTGAGAGGCTTTGGTTTCGCGGTCCGGTTCATGCGTCGGTGTTAGCACGCCATGAGATGCAACAGAGACATGGCGGTTTCTGTTGGATTTGAGAGAGGGAGAGAGAGAGAGCGGGAGAGAAATGGGTTTTTGTTGGACTTGAGAGAGGGAGAGGCGGGAGAGAATTCGGATGCTTTCTCATCTCGAGCAGGTACTCGGGTGAAATGGGCCCTAACGCCGTTTGTAATGGTCATTTCACTTACCTCGATAGCCGTGATGAGACCTACTTGACGCACCAATGGTAAGTCGCCAGCTACGAGCACCAGCCCAGGAGCTATTGGTGGGGGGACTAGCCAATCCGCGTCCTGTGGATGGGCCTTTGGCATGAATGTGTTTGATCTGGTTGCGTGGAGGAAGAGGAATTAATGTGACCGGCATTTACCACTACTAGCAAGGAGAGGACCCACCCAATCCAATCCATGATTTCATAACCAGTCTGATGTGTCCCATCATCCACAAACTCTGCATCCAAGATATCTTGGTAGGACAATCTCAATCTGGGATTTCTTTGGGATCATGTGGCATTCACATCTGTTACCGATATATCAACGGTTGGAATGACAGGATTGTGGGCTTACTGGAAGCGGACTGCATCCTGTCCCAGCCCAGCGAGGGGTTTCATCGAGAGATTGAGTTGGGAGCAGCAGATCCAAACTATAAGGTAGATTCTTTTTATTCATCTAGTTCTTCAAGGAAGTATATGTATTGTTTTGTGCAAAGGATGGCAGTTATGGGCTGTTACGGGTAGCTCGCCTAACCACGGTATACAGGGAGGGAAGGAATGATAGCTGAATGCTCATTATTGATTTTATTCTCATTATTTTATATTGATGTAATTATCACTATTATCATTATTTCATTTTCATTATTCCGTATTGACAATAATCCATCTAGGAAGGGATCTGTGGGCCCCCCTGTGTTATATGGGATTTATCCACACCGTTCATCTGTTTTACCAGATAATTTAGAGGATAAAACCAAAAATGAGCCATATCCAAGGCTCAAGTGGACCACTCAGTGGGGATTTAACGCTCACCATTAAAAAACTTCTTGGGAGCCACAGAAATTTTGGATCAAGATGATATTTGTGTTTTCCCTTCATCTAGGTCCATATGACCTTATGAACAGGTTGGATGGCAAATAAAAATCACGGTGGCGCCTATGAAGGTTTTGGGGGGTGGTTGTCCCTACACTGATGCTTCCTTTGGTGTGATCCACTTGACCTTTTCCTCTGCCTAATTTGTTGATCTCATAATATAAAATTATATAGAAAACGAACTGGCGGACCGGATAAAACCCATACATCACGGTGGGCCCCACAGAAATCTGCTTGGATGCAAGACCCGCTAAGTATATCCTCTATATACGACATACAGAAAACATCAAACAACAAAGTCGTTGTAGTATAGTGGTGAGTATTCCCGCCTGTCACGCGGGTGACCCGGGTTCGATCCCCGGCAACGGCGTTTTTTTTTTTTTTTTTTCCTGGTTGAATCCATGACCGTTGGAATGAAATGGCCACTGATTTCTCACCGCCTGATTGAATCCGTTTGATGTACCATCCTAGCATTTTTTTTCTTCTATTTCTAAAAATCTAAACGTACCCCCAAGGGACACCTGCATTGATGCATACTCCCATCCACTGGATCTCCTTCCTGGTGAGTGGCCCCACCATCCAGGCCCACAAATTGAAGAGAAATCATCCACTCGATTGGTAGTTGACCATTTATCCAATGTGGATGAATGATCATTGTTTGCAAGCGACTCCCTTGACGGCGTTGATGGAAAGTTTATGATCTGCCGACCTTGAATATCCCATCTTATCTTATGTATTATTACATCAGATCGACGGTTTGGATCAGGGGATAGGACATAGATTCAACGGCTATTGTTCCCACATATTCTATCTCAGCAAGCTGAGATATCTGCCTTGGTCTTGCTGACGCTCAATGCTGCTACAAGTCCCTATCACTCAAGGCCACTTCATGTAAGAGTTCTATAAGGTGGACTTGATTGATCAACGGTCTAGATCTACCAAAGGGTTGATATTGTGATCGTTTGAAATTCCCATCCATGATAGCCTTTTTGACATCCACACCCTTCATTTGATTTGTGAGCAAATGAAACAGTGGGGAATCAGAAAAGTAAGTAGATCCAACGTTATGGTGGGCCACCACGTAAGTAAGAGTGGACGACAACGTTTTCAAAGGTTTGCCTTAAAGTCAGATCCCACTGTTTCCTGTCCTTCTGTATGGGGCAACTTTGGTGGGGCCCACTGCAGTGTCCATGTGACATTCACTCCATTCATCCTTTTCTAAAGCTTGCCAAAAACTTAGGTGGGCCATACCATAGGAACGGTGAGATTTAACATAAACAAGTGAAAATCACGTTGCCTATTGTGCCAGTGTGGTGGCCCACCTGAATATTTGAAATGCTAGTTTTGTGGTGTCAATCAGGTCGAGCCGAGTATGAGTCGACTTAGTCAAGTAAGTCGCATGGGGCTCTTCCCCCAGTCTCACAACCATGCATCTACCTCTTTCACTAGTTAAAAATCTAGATATTTGCTAATACCATTCACTTAAGATTGATGGACAACCATAGCTTCCTTTTCAAGAAATACTTAATAGCCACCTATCAGATTACTAAAATCACCCAATCCATGTAACTTTTGGGCGATGGCATAAGCTATATCCATATTCCATAGTGAGGCCTACAGTTAAAATAGCTTAGGTTGCCATGAACGTACTATGCATGTATTCTGTAAGCATGATCCATCAGAGAGTGGATTAGGCGAGATCCCGGCCTCACCCAAGACAGTGCGGCCCACCTTGATGTATGTATCATGTATCTATGCCATCCATCTGTTTTTTCAGATCATTTTAGGGTATTATTCCAAAAAATGAAGCAGATCAATTATCTGGTGGACCATTCCATAAGAAAGAGTGGCACACAAAAACTAACAATTGATTTGCTTTATTTTTGGGATGGATGGTGTCGATATCTCAACATGTCATTGGTGGATGAGTTGCATGTAGTGGAACATGTCATTGGTGGACGGACAGCATGGATATCTCACATTGTGGAATCTCAGGTGATATACAAAAACTAATATCAACTAATATAACAAGATGTCATGGGCATTATCCAAATCTCAGGTGACATAACAATGAATCGCAAGAGATGTTATCAGCATTATCTGAAATCTCATGGGATAAACGAAAACCTGAAATCATAGAAGACATTGTCTGCATTACTGGGAATCTCATATGACAAACAATGGTGTCATAAGTGTAATGAATGCATGGTTAGTTTACTAGTGACAAACAACGATGTCACAAGTGCTGAAATCACAACAGACATTGTTGTATTACTGTTGTGGCACTGCATGCAACTCAGACATTGTTGTTTTACTGTTGCGGCACTGCATGCAACTCATCCACCAATTACGTGTTGCCAATGAAAAATCATTGCGTCATTAGACATGAAACTCATAGTGAAAAGTAAATTTTCAAATGATGTTTATGCCTTTTCAACCATAGATCTCACATTTGACACACACATGGCACTTTTCATTTGCGGCATCATTGTTGGATGGGATATTATCTACATCTAGAATTAAAATTAGGTGAAAGTCATTTGAGAAATTAAATAAGCGACCAGCTCAAGTTACAGTTGGGATCAGGTGGAACTCTTTTATAAAGCTTTGTTAAGCCCACATTGGCGTACAAGTCAGCATATAAACAGGCCACGATATATGGCAGTGGGGTGGATAGGTGCAATACCCAAGCCATCCATCACAAGGGTACACCACCATGTAGTCCTATAACCTTGCCATTTGAGCCACATGGAGCATCTCACCATCACTACAGTGGGGATGTTATTGTACACCCTTCATGCAACTCTCCATGACACTCACAAATCATGACAGTGCCCATCTTTGCCTGAAGATATCTGGTTCGCACACTATTCCAAGATCTGGACTGTTCAAGTACCATACTCGAAATGTTGGATAGGTCAGCTTTTGAAAGAAAAACTTAACTGAATGTCGACCGTTGGTTGGACTCTTTCCTAACCGCACCCATTTATAGGGCAATCAACGCTACCTGGGCTAACCAGGTTCAGTTCCTTGGGTCCAGGCCTTATTCAAACCCAGACCAGGATCTGATTGAGTCTTTGAAACTACATTTGTGACCGACCGACCTGTTTATAATCCTCAAGAGTCCTTGATAAGTAGATACAATCATCCAACTAGAGTAATCTTGGGTGTTCACCCCATCCATGGTGGGCCCTAATAAGATCTGGATCTCGTACACTTGTACTGCAGGCACCGACATGAAACACATGGTAACGAGTAACGATCTTAAATTGCATAGATGGCAGCAGATCCTTCCCTCATTAAAAGAAAAATCAACTCATTCCCATCTTATTAAAATTAATTAGAAACACAACAAACAACTTTGGTTTCTTAATTAGGAAAAGAGGATAAAATCAAGACAAAAACTGAGAAAATAAAAAGGGGAAAGCAAAAGGCAGCCAAACAGGAGACCAGCCAACACAGCAATGTTCACCAACCCTCGGGAAAAAAAAAAAAAAACACATGAAACCTCGACTGTTGCTGGCATGAATGTGGATACCGATGCGCAAATTACCTGCAGTTCTATCCAAGGCCCAGAAAGAAATCACCGGATTTCATCCTCAAGGTTGCGGAAACCGACATTGAGATCTTCATATAATTTACTGAACTTCGCCACCAGAGCAGACTCCCCTTCTGCAGGATCTTCAAATTTCTGGGACCTGCAATTTCATGGAATTGACAGATTTGGATTAAGATAAAACCTTTTGCTGTGTAGACTTCATTCTTTGTCAAAGAAAATTCAACTAGAACAGCTACTGCTAATGACCACCAAATGGCTGAAACTATGTGTGACTGTTGAAGAAACTAAAGAGGTAGTTAACGCACGAATTTTGACTTCCAGTGGCTGAGGTGATCTTTTTAAATTTCATTTTAGATGGTATTTCCATTGAATTTTGAAATTAAAACAGCAAAATAACGGAAGCTAAATCAAAACTCTTTTTAATTGGTGTGGGAGAAAAGGTTCCCACACACCCTGTGATTGGTTGACACAGATGGTTGAATAAGTAGAAAAGTGGAACCACACTATCCGATGCTCAGGTCTAAAGTTTGTTCTGTACCATTGGGGTTTCAGTTGTATAAGTGGGTTAATGGTCCAGGACCAGAATTGCAGATGTTACATGCCCCACCATGGATGGTCCATGCACTAAAATCTCCCAAGCAATAAAATATTTGGCCTTCTCGGGCCCATTTGGTTGCAACTCCCGCAGAAGAGGGTTTCCCACAAAAGGGGTTTCGGCCAATTTTGTCTGTCGACTCACAGCAACCAATCCAATTGCTCTTTTACTAGTGGGCTTCTTAGTGCTGATTTCATTAAGTGCAGGGGATGGGACGACGGTTTGTGAAAGTGCATCCAAACACACAAACTGAGGTTTGGGTTAAGACGTGGTTTTGGTGTCAAACATACCTTTTGAGGCATGTCCAAATGGGCCCTTATTTTGGCTGAATGGTAGCTGTTGTTATACAAACTGAAACCCAAGTGGGCCACTGCACAAGCATTGTACAAAAATCTTCTCTCTGTCCGGTTGAATGTGAACCATAGGCCCTACTCTTACAAACTGAAATGTGAATGGTACAGTAGAAAGTTTCTGCCAAACACAGTATAATGCCTCAGCACAACAAGGATGCCATAATAAGACGTGTCATAAACCTGTTTAAAAACTATATATGAATAACATTGTGAAAGATGTTATGCCTCAATGACCCATGTGGTTGGTAGACAACATCCAGATTGGGAACCCTCAACTTTAGTATAATAGTACTGACAAATTCAAAGTCCTTATGCTTGAAATCACAAATACAGACCTAGAAATCAATGTCCGCCAATTTCAGGAATCATAAGCAATTTATGATGGTCCCTAGCAGATAGATGAATCAAATTCTTGCTTAGACCTATTTTTGTCTAAATGGTTTTGACCGTTGTCCATACTTAGGGCCATTGATCAAATGGTTAATATTTGTCAGACTAGTGTGATTTTTTCATGGTACCCATGAAATGTGCATTGGATCCAATGAACAGAATACATCAATTGATTGGACCTTCAAAGAGTCCCTATGCAACTAGGAGCATTATGGGAAGAGAAAAGATGGGAGCCGAGCTTTACCACATTTGTCACTGAATTCGTTCAATGAGTTTCTCCACCATAATTCTTTGTTGTATCCCGCTAAGTGTCTCTGAGTTCACGATTGCATTCCCGACAAGAATGACGGTGCGTGGAGAGGACGCATTCACCTAAAAGAAACATATACAACTGAATGTTTCACCTAGTATCCATATGACACACACACACACACACACACACACACACACACACACACACACACGGAATGAGGAAGCAGTTTGCTCAAGCCTATGCTCAAGTCCAGACATACCAACCTGGCATGTGCTCGGGACACCCAAGCCGTGAATCTGGTGGGTCCCACCATGTTGATATGGCCCAAGAATCAGCCCTGTCAACTCATCTAGTGGGCTGCACATGTACGTAAACTTGCAGCCTGCTTGATGAATGGACTGGGCCTTATTTTTTGGGCCAGTCACCTATGTGGCAGGGGTTTGCCTGTGGGCTTATCAGTACTTGACTAGGAGAAAAAACAAAACGTGAGCTCTTAACTCAACTAAAAATTTCGAGAAATTTCAAGGGATTTTTTTGAGCATTTTCATCATTTCCTAACAAAACAGGCCAGTTCCATCTCTCAAAGTCAAAATCTGATTTGGCAGTTTTCACCTATCAGATTTAGGCAAGAGGGGTCATCCAGCATACTGCCCCTTCAGTTTCAAAAATGACAAAAATGCCCTAATACATATTTACACAAAGCTTCCATAAAGGTTTACCAATCGCCACAACATGTCGAAGGCAGGCAATATTATCCACAGGAAAATCATGAACGGTAAGATCATTCATGTAAATCATGAAGTTGGGGGGGGGGGGGGAAGCCCTATAAAAATATCGATGCTCTGAAGAAGAGCCTGGGAAGCTCAAACATCTAGACACAGCCAATGAAAAGACAGAACCATACCCAAACACGGCCATTTAACCCAACAGCTATCTCGAAGGACTGCTTCTTCCCAAGAGCGTCGAGAACTGGGCATGTTGGAGAGCATAGCAACCTAATGATGCAAAAGAAAAACGACAATCAAGATCATTGCAAATCTCTTGTTGCTTTCCATTTGGATCTTCGACCTGAATGGAAAAGGAGCTTAATGTTTAGAGTACCCACATTCGTGCTAGGCCGGTTGATGTTTCAAACATGTAACCATCTTTTAGGGGACCAAATTCCGAAGCTTTCCCACTGGCTATGATAATGAAAAAGAAGGAAAGATGAGGTTGGTAAGCCTCTCATACCATGGATTAAAATTACAATGAATATATCAACAATTAGTTCAATTTAGCTTAGTAGAAATGTTCAAATAGATATTGGGTGCTTTTATATTTTTGGCAGCAGATGGGGATGCGCTGCCATCAAATCAATATAAGACAACTATTGATATGGGGCAGCAAAAGCAGAAGATCGGAATCCCCTTTTTCGCAGTTTCTGTGATGCTGAGCAATATCAGACACGGATCCAACGCATACCCATTTTACACCATATCCTGATATTAGGGGACTGACCAATCTGAGTTCAGGTTGGGTCAGGTCGGTTAGGGTTGGAAAACTCCAACCCAAATTGAAATCGGGATGGCTTCGGTTGAGCTTTTCAGGTCAGGTTGGTAAAAATCACATATTTGGGTCAGGCTGGGTTGGGTTCAGGTGGGGCACCTGAGGTTGGAATTCAGGTTGGGTCCGCTTGAGGTTGGGTTGGATCCAGGTTGACCCTCAACCCAGCCAAACCCAACCCAGTTGCGTCTACCTGACATAGGATCCAAGGGAAACCTCAGCTTATAGCATTTTCTCGATAAAGATAAAGCTGGCCAAAAGTATGGAAGTATACACAGACAAGTCAAAATGGAAGACGGTACCATCAGTGCATGCAAGCTCAGGGTTCATGCTGTTATTTGCTTTGACCACCCGGAGATAAAGCAAAGTACCTATCTGCAGCACAGTGTGAGTCAGCATACTGGAAGAAGAAAGAGTGCCAAAGCAACAAAACAAAGTACAAATTTGAGATGATTTATAACCCGCCAACAAATTGTCAATTTTGATGAACTTCAACAATGGGTTTATTGAACCTCAAGAGAGTAAAACCTTTCAAAAGAAAAAGAAAAGGAAAAAGAAAAAGAAAAAGAAACTAAAGAGAGTAAAACCTAGAAGATGGAATGGGCAAGATAAGTTTTGAGACTTTTGAGGAGGAACTGCTGGAATCTAGTCAATTACTAGTCAGGGCCACTGAATATTAATCTAAGTTTTTCATTTCATTTCCAAGGGTTTGAGGATGCTACTATGCAGCCTGTGCCATGGAAATTCCATGCAGCACCCTCCTCACAGTACAATGAAAAACAAGATCGGGACTTTTGATCTGGTAGGCCACCATGTGGATGGGCTATGGGCCAAAAATCAAGATGACTAGACAACTCCGATTTCCCTATTATAGTCAGTTGTTCTGGTAGAAATGTGGAGCATTGATCTGACCATTCCTTGCTGATTGGATGGCTACTACCATAGTCCAATCCCCCTTCTCTTTATAATTGTCAACCCATGTGGCGGCCGATTTCTCATGCACATGGTTGGATTTTGTAACACTCGTGCCCATGTAATATGCAATAACTAAAATTTGAATGAACATTGGTATTAGCTAAGGTCATCTCATCTGTGTTTGTAACCATGGTTATAAAAGAACCGTCACCAGGACAAGCATGGCTTATACCTCAAACTTAGGTATGTTTCTCCTAGTTCCTCCTTCAAATGCAAGTACAGGTAGAAAGGCCAACATCGGTCCTTTTATGTCAACTAGAAAGTTCTGCACAAGAAAAACAAAGTATCATATCATAATGTGGTTTACGTATATAATCACTAATCACAGACGATGCTAACACAGTAAAAAGGAAAAACAAATGCAAACAATCCGTGTCCTGTGGAGGGTTTTGCTATGCCCACAATTCTGTCATGTGTGCAGGATATCCAAGCAATGGATCAGGCAAGCCCCATTATATGGCCAGATCCAAAATCATGCCAGTCAACTTATTAGGTTGGCAGTGGGCCACACATTTACGAATGTGAGCTGTTGGCAATTTTTTAAAACCATCCATTGTTTTTGTACATGTGTGGCCCACCTTATGAGTTGAACAGTTTAATTTAGGGCCCAGGTTATCTACATGGTAGGCCAATCTGATGAGTTTATCCATTTATTTTGAATAATTTCTTTGTTGTAATTGGAGGTTGTGCATGCTTGCTTATGCAGGATTGGGGGAGCGGGCCAATAAGAAATGGATCTGGATAAACAATGCTCCCAGCACATCTGTCATGAGAAGTGCAAGTTATGTTTTTCTTTGAAGAAATGACAAGTAATTTTTTTATGAATTTTTTATGGTTGACTAAATAAAAGTAACTTCATATCCGAGTTGTCTATAGGACCAAAAAATAACTTAGACGAAAGATATTTGATTTGCACATAGTCGGTATTTCCATTATTGCTCGGGTAGCTTCAAGTCAAAGTTCTAGAACTTACTGACTCGTCTTGAAACTCGGCTTGGAGAGATTTTGGGCCGGGTCTTAAGGAAACTTGGTCTTGAGACTGACTCAGCCTGGGCTCGGGAAGACTTGTCAAATCGACTCGCAAAATCAGTCAACTTGACGCGACTTGTGGTCACTCAAGCCCAGTCACTCAGCTTGCAAAACTGGTATTTATAAAAATTGAAAATTTGTGAGGAGCGAGAATTGAAATCAAGACCTCTACGAGATGTAGTGACACCTCTACCACTAGGCTACACACTACAGTGTTAAATCTCTTATTTTATAATACTTATATTAAATTTAACTATTTTGAATATTCTCTATAATTATAAATATAATATTTATAATCTGAGTTGAGTCAGGTCAAGTCTTCAAGTTGACCCGCCTGAATAAACATTGAGTCGAGTCAATTTTTCAGTTCTTTAAACTATGCTTCAAGTTCAGACAAGCAATAAAGCTAAAAGGATGAGTTTAGTTTACAATCTCAAATACCTAATTGCCAAAGAACTAATAATGTGAAACTGCAAGACCACATTAATTGCATAAAAAGATGCTTACATCCAGCTTACAGTCAACCACAATACCAAGAACTGTATCCCCCGCACAAGGTACATACTGCAGAGATCAAATACACAGATCAGATAAAACATTTTGGCTAGAGACGGGCAGTGAAAACAATGAAAGGTTGGAACATACTTATACAATACAATCCACATTTAAATTGGTTTTCCAAGAAATAATAATGATGTGTTGAATGTATAAGAGAACATCTATAAACATGGACAGTAAAAAACCACATGAAAGTGATAATTGTAAAATAATCTATCAATGTCAACAGTGAGCTACTAATATCATTGCTGGTAATCATAGGAGAAACAGGTATCAGGTGCCTTCATGCTGCCCTTTTAAATGGTTAGCACAGCAGCAAGGTTACCAACATATGAACTTCTCAAATTACTAAGGTTGTGTTTGGATATACAGTACTAGATTGCAATTATTTAGTTGCTGCAAAATGGAAGTGGATGATTGCAGTATTTTTCCAATTAGAACATTCCGCTGGCAACACTTGCTCTTTATTTTTTCCTTTTGTTTTTAATGAGTTGGTCATCTCCAACATATATATATATATATATATATATATATATATATATATATATATATATATGTTAGCGGTCTCTCTCATTATTATTGCAATTTTTTCTTGTTTCATATCCAGCTTAAAGTGAATGTTACCAGAATTTGGGACTTAACCACTTTTAAATAGTGCGACCAATCCAACTTTGGACATTTCACTTCGTTGCAACTTAGTTATTACAATATAAAAGCAGCACAAAACACCAATGACCCAGCATCAAAGGGGTGAGTTCATATATTTCATGATGCTACTAGACAACCATCATGATATTAGAAAATGGTAACGGTGATGACCATTATGCGATACAGGCCGGTAACGCCTAATTTGGAAAAAATAAATAAATAAAAAGGAGGGGGGGGGCCAATACATTTTTTCCCTAAATTTTTTTAACTGTTACAGTCCACAACAGCCATAAGGCCAGCCGTTATGGCCATCGTTACCGTTATTGAAATACCACATTACAACTATTCACAAGCAGAATGCAAAAGAGAGCTTAGACAATATGGGAAAACCTTGAAAGACAAAATCAAAGAAAGAAATGAACCACTTTTTTGTAATTGCAATCATAATGTTAACTATAAAGTTCTAGCATTACACTTATACCCTCTTTTGGGAGCTTTCAACCCAGTATTTATTAGGCTTTGAGAACCTTAGCTGCCCAGCTTTCATCACAGAAATTGTATCACAGTCCTGCAAACAAATGATTCTTTTATCAACACAAAAGACACAAAACAGAACAAGTATGCAGAAACTAAAACTACTCTTAGTTCGTTGTTTACATATAGAATGAAGATACACTATAATAATTAGGATGGTTGTGAAAACTCAAGACTCGATCAAAACTGACTCAATTAATTTGAATAACATCTCAATAAGTAACCCCATTCTCCCTTTCTTTAAACCTTCAAACATCGCAAGTTCAATCATTTTCCTTGGAACTCCTACATTGGCTGTCAGAATTTACGAAAAAAGGGAAAAGAAAATAATGAAGTACATAAAAACAATTACAGAAACATTCACCGCTAAGCCCAAACTACAGGCTTTTCAGTTGGGGTGAGGCCAGTATCCCATAAAGTTGGGTTGGAGGATAGTAGGTTATGGAGGGAGGCTACCTTTAAATGATCCAGACCATTCTGGTGGTCCATGGTCCCCCCCATGGATGTGCAATGCTATAAAAGAATTCACCATCCGGATAATTGATGGGGACATCATGTCACGCACACCTTTACACACATATCAGAGGAGGCGGGCCCCAGTCTCCCTGTGGCTAGGTGAGTACCCGCTTGAGTCTAGAGGTGGAGTTGAAGACCCCACATGGTATGTACGAGCATTATCGAAGACCCCACATTGGGAAGGTGCTTGTGGGTTGCATGGAGGGATGAGCTTGGTTGAGTTTTAACCGTTGGATCGCGAGGACAGCATGATCGGACTATTGGATGCGACTTGATCGTTGTAGCCCGTCTTGATCATGGACATCGTTGGGACCCCATCGGGCTCTTAGGATGGTTTAGATTATTTTATGCTTTAATACTTTGGTTAGTTAGTTGATTTATTGGACTATATTTCAATTTCTTTTTAGTAAGGGGTATTTTGAAATACTTATTTAGGGGGCTCAAGTTAGGATTTGACCGCTTTTCTAGTGGGGCAGGTGTGGGCCTGGTTCTTGGCCTACTTACTGATGACGGCATTGATTATGCGTTTACCTTTCTAGAGTGTAGAATTACGTTGGAAAAAGATATTTTGATTTCTAAGCATCATTACCATGATACGTATAAGTCAACATGATCGCAACCATTCATAGAAACATTCCAGATAAGTCATACATCAATTTGTCATTTTGAATAGTAAAGAAGTAAGAAATCATAAGAAAATGCAATGCGAATTAACGTTGAAGAGAGTATCAATCTTTAATCTCTTATAAAGACCAGAATAAAATAATTGACCTTTTTTAAATGATTCCTAAAGCTCCCATCAATTTAAAAATATAAAATGAAAGCCAAATAAAGATTAAAATAGAAGAGAACAAGTATAATTTGAATAGTAAATTGTGAGATTCAAATAATAGAATTGTATGATTCATCAAAATTGGGATTCAAGGTGGGATTAAAATCGCTTTGCTTTCAACTCCAAGCATAAATTGCAGGATTTTGACAACTACGATCCAGACCAAGGTTTTAAATATTGGTATCGGAGTGCATACTCGCGAGGTGAAAAATTCTCAATATTGGACCATAACGGACCCATATAGGTCTTTAGCGAGTGATTTGATTTTAACCGAAAATGTGGAAAGGTATTACAATGAAAAGAAGGGAATGCAACAATATTCTTGTATATGTGTTTTCGACATGTATTGAATGGTGTAGCAAATCATTCCTTGGTAAGAATGATGCCTGCCAGCTTAAACTGCTAAAACTGAGTTTTTGAGTCTTTGGCCTCTAAAGAGCAAGACAAATTCAGCAAACTGGGTTGGGCTCGGGTTGAGGTCTCAGGTTGCCTAACCCAACTTGAACCCGATCAATATATAAATTACTTATAAATTATAATTGAGTGTGGATCATTTGTGTCAAAGGAACACTAATGATATTAGGTCTCAATTATTCACATAATTTTCAAGGACTCAAGATAACAAGATATGCGGCGTGAGTGTGTGGGGGGTGTGTTAAAAATGAAAAAAAAAAGATAACAAGATATGCCAGATTTCTCTCTCCCAAATAAATTGCGTGCTATGCTGCATGACCTTTAAAGGAATAGTTGTCTTATATTTAAACTTTTTTTAAAAGAAAAAAAAATGAAGTTCTTTATGCCGAATAATTATATATGTAAGATACAAAAAATAAGTCTTATATTAAAATATAACAAACTAATGTAATAACGAAAATATTACACATATACTCGCCCAACCGGATCAACCCGACCGAGCCCGCTTAGGTTGGGCTTGGGTCGAGAATTTCCAACCCGAGGTTGGGTTGCGTTGGGTTAGGGTTGAGGTATAAGAACCTTGGGTTGGGTTTGGGTTGAGCACCAACCCGACCCACCCGCCTGACTTCCAGCCATACTCCTCCCGCTATTCTCCTCTGGTATCCGCCCGTCGTTAGGAAAGCACTCGGCGCATGTCCGCAATTCCGGAAAAATCACTCTCCTTCTTCATCTGAGCAATGGACGGAAAACCCTCGAAGTCAAAGAATCCAAAAACCTTCGTCGACCAAGCAGTCGTAAGTATCCTAAATACCCCCTCCTACACTACGCTGCAGTGCACCCTACGCACCTCTACCTTCACTGATTACTGCTTTTTGCTTAGGTTCCCTCTCCTTCTTCATCTGCTTTTTCCGAATAATTGGACCATATCACAAGCCTTCCAAGCTAAAATGAACCATATCACAGTGAATGATGCCCACCGTTGAAACCTTCCTAATGCCCACCATGATATTTATTTGTTGTCCAACCTATTCATAATGTCAGACAGACTGGGATGAAAGGTCAAAACAAATATAAGCTTAGCAGCCCCCAAGAAGCTCTCATGGTAGGCATTCAATCCCCACTGCTTTTTACATTATGGTCCACTTAAACTCTGGATCTGCCTTATATTTGGGCTAATGCCCCAAAATAATCTCTCCAAATGGGTGGACAGTGTGGATACAACATTAAATTCATGGTGAACATCATGGTGAGGCCCACGGAACTTGGTGATGGCAATGCAGCGGAAGTGATTTCTTCTGGCATGAAGTTTTTTGCACTGGTAGCCTAGGTGGGGTTAAGCGTGATGTTATGATAAATTCATCCCGTTCATCCGTTTTACGATATCATTTTAGAATAGAAGACGAAAAATCAACTGAATTCAAGTCTCAAATGGGCCACATGAGAGAAAACAACGAGGATTGAACAACCACCCCTAAACATTCCCATCGTCATAAAAAATTTGTATCAAGCCAAGTTTTTTGTGTTTTTAGTTCATCCCAGTGGTTACCTTGTAAGCAGTTTGGATATCATATAAACATCAAAATGGAGCTGATGAAGGTTTCAACGGTAGGCGTTTCTTTCCACCGCATTGCTGTCAAAGCCTTTGGCAGGAAATCCACTTCCGCCGGTGTCGATATTTCATCAGGTGCAGCTCCACCCAAGTCGGTGTAGATTTACCAAGGGCCTGCCACATATATTGTTATCTTGAGTCCTTGAAAATTATGTGAATAATTGAGACCTAATATCATTAGTGTGCCTTTGACACAAATGATCCACACTCAATTATAATTTATAAGTAATTTATATATTGATCGTGTTCAAGTTGGGTTAGTCAAGCCGAGACCTCAACCCGAGCCCAACCCAGTTTGCTGAATTTGTCTTCCTCTTTAAAGGTCAAAGACTCAAAAACTCAATTTTAGCAGTTTAAGCTGGCAGACATCATTCTTACCAAGGAATGATTTGCTACACCATTCAATACATGTCGAAAACACATATACAAGAATATTGTTGCATTCCCTTCTTTTCATTGTAATACCTTTCCATATTTTCGGTTAAAAGCAAATCACTCGCTAAAGACCTATATGGGTCTGTTATGGTCCAATATTGAGAATTTTTCACTTCGCGAGTATGCACTCTGATACCAATATTCAAAAACTTGGTCTGGATCGTAGTTGTCAAAATCCTGCAATTTATACTTGGAGTTGAAAGCAAAGCGATTTTAATCCCACCTTGAATCCCAATTTTGATGAATCATACAATTCTATTATTTGAATCTCACAATTTACTATTCAAATTATACTTGTTCTCTTCTATTTTAATTGCGTGCAAAAAGCATATGAAGAAGGAGAGGGAACCTAAGCAAAAAGCAGTATTCAATGAAGGTAGAGGAGCGTAGGGTGCACTGCGGCATAGTGTGGGAGGGGGTACTTAGGATACTTACGACTGCTTGGTCGACGAAGGTTGTTGGATTATTTGAATTCGGGGGTTTTCTGTCCATTGCTCAGATGAAGAAGGAGAGGGATTTTCCCGGAATTGCTAATCTGCGCTGAGTGCTTTCCTAACGACGGGCGGACACCGGAGGAGGATAGCGGGAGGATTGGAGGGAGGCGTGCAAGATTGCAGCGGGCGAACACCGGAGGAGGATAGCGAGAGGAGTGGAGGGAGGCGCACAAGATTGCAGCGGGTATTTATACAGGAACTTGACTCGAGGACGTGCTTGATGTGCTCGGGTTTTTAGTTTGTACATGTGGGGCCCAGGGTCCAGTACCTCTGACCATTGGGGTGTTGGGCCCCATCCAGGAGATTTCCAGATTGGAAGATCATGGCAACCACTGGGACGCAGATTGCCGGCGTCTCGGAAGCTAGGTGGGGCCCACCGTTGTTTGTGAGAAATCCACCCCGTCAATCCGTTCTGCCAGATCACGCAAGGACATGGGCCAAAAAATAAAACATATCTTTTTAGTCAACTGCGAGTATTGTTACGGCTAGCTATGGGCTGGTCGAGGCCCTACAGACCCGTTGGAAGGATTGGATGTCGCATGCATTTAAAAGATTGGAAGTTATATGATGGATGGACATTACATTGCGATCCAACCAGGTAATAGATTGGATGGACAGTATTTGTGATCCAACGAGTCAGACTCTGACCGAATCGTTCGGTCCTAAATCGAGTCACCGCATTCCTCATCCTGACTTGCAGTGCAAACCAGATCGGAGTCGACCAAGTCCGATTCGTCAATCTTCTGATTAAATAAATAAAATGAAACCCTAGAAAATGCTTCTTCCTTTTATTTATTTATGTGAAATTCAAATACCTGACGCAAGCCTTCTCCCAATTTAAGGGTTTGATTCGACACGCTTGAAAGATCCAAAATAATATCTCCGGGAACCTAAGCAAAAAAGCAGTATTCAGTGAAGGTAGAGGTGCGTAGGGTGCACTGCGGTGTAGTGTAGGAGGGGGTGCTTAGGATACTTACGACTGCTTGGTCGACGAAGGTTGTTGGATGCTTTGAATTCGGGGGTTTTCCGTCCATGGCTCAGATGAAGAAGGAGAGGGATTTTCCTGGAATTACTAATCTGCGCCGAGTACTTTCCTAACGAGGGGCGGATATCGGAGGAGAATAGCGGGAGGAGTATGGCTGGAAATCGGGCGGGTGGGTCGGGTTGGTGCTCAACCCTAACCCAACCCAAGGTTCCTATACCTCAACCCTAACCCAACGCAACCCAACCTCGGGTTGGAAATTCTCGACCCAAGCCCAACCTAAGCGGGTTCGGTCGGGTTGATCCGGTTGGGCAAGTATACGTGTAATATTTTTGTTATTACATTAGTTTGTTATATTTTAATATAAGACTTATTTTTTATATCTATAATTTTATTAATTACATATGTAATTATTCGGCATAAAGAACTTCATCTTTTTTCTTTTAAAAAAAGTTTAAATACAAGACAACTATTCCTTTAAAGGTCATACAGCATAGCACGCAATTTATTTGGGAGAGAGAAATCCGGCATGTCTTGTTATCTTTTTTTTTTCTTTTTTAACACACCCCCCAACACACTCACGCCGCATATCTTGTTATCTTGAGTCCTTGAAAATTATGTGAATAATTGAGACCTAATATCATTAGTGTGCCTTTGACACAAATGATCCACACTTAATTATAATTTATAAGTAATTTATATATTGATCGGGTTCAAGTTGGGTTATGCAACCCGAGACCTCAACCCGAGCCCAACCCAGTTTGCTGAATTTGTCTTGCTCTTTAGAGGCCAATGACTCAAAAACTCAGTTTTAGCAGTTTAAGCTGGCAGACATCATTCTTACCAAGGAATGATTTGCTACACCATTCAATACATGTCGAAAACACATACAAGAATATTGTTGCATTCCCTTCTTTTCATTGTAATACCTTTCCACATTTTTGGTTAAAAGCAAATCACTCGCTAAAGACCTATATGGGTCAGTTATGGTCCAATATTGAGAATTTTTCACCTCGCGAGTATGCACTCCGATACCAATATTCAAAACCTTGGTCTGGATCGTAGTTGTCAAAATCCTGCAATTTATGCTTGGAGTTGAAAGCAAAGTGATTTTAATCCCACCTTGAATCCCAATTTTGATGAATCATACAATTCTATTATTTGAATCTCACAATTTACTATTCAAATTATTCTTGTTCTCTTCTATTTTAATCTTTATTTGGCTTTCATTTTATGTTTTTAAATTGATGGGAGCTTTAGGAATCATTTAAAAAAGGTCAATTATTTTATTTTGGTCTTTATAAGAGATTAAAGGTGGATACTCTCTTCAACGTTAAATCGCATTGCATTTTCTTATGATTTCTTACTTCTTTACTAGTCAAAATGACAAATTGATGTATGACTTATCTGGAATGTTTCTATGAATGGTTGCGATCATGTTGACTTACATGTATCATGGTAAGGATGCTTAGAAATCAAAATATCTTTTTCCAACATGATTCTACACTCAAGAAAGGTAAACGCATAATCAATGCCGTCATCAGTATGTAGGCCAAGAACCAAGCCCACACCTGCCCCACTAGAAAAGCGGTCAAATCCTAACTTGAGCCCAACTCCTTATTTCCCAAGGCAGAAAATCATGACCAGGCTGGGTCTGCAGGGCCTTGACCAGCCCATAGCTAGCCGTAACAATACTCACAGTTGACTAAAAAGATATGTTTTATTTTTTGAGTCAGAGAAGGTCTCAAGTCCAACCCATTAGATGATAAGTTACAGCCCATCAAGCAAATAACTTCCAACCTTTCAAGCTTGTGACATCCAGCCCATTCAATAGGTTGGCCCTATTATGAGGATCACTTTGTGCAGAAATCAGCCATATCCACCCTTCGAGTAAACCACACTTGTATATTACTATTTATCAATGGCTAGACATTGCTTTCTATGGTGTGGGCCACCTGATGATTGGAAAGGGCTAAACTCTGCAATAGCTCATCCTGACAGGAGCAGATCAGGTGAGACCCCGGACATACCCAAGACAGTGTGGCCCTTACCATGGGGCCCACCTTGATGTATGTATTCTACATCCACGTCGTCCATCCATTTTTCCAGATCATTTTCGAGCATTATCCCAAAAATGAAATAGATTCAATTATCAGGTGGACCATACTGTAGGAAAAGGAAAGAGTGGTGATTGACCATTAATTTTGGATCAATCTGATTTTGTTTTTTCCCTTCATCTAGGCTTATATGACCTTATCAACAGATTGGATGGAAAATAAACACTACAGAAACATTAAATGTATGGAATAGAGAAAATCATAAGAAAATTCAGAAATCAAGCAACGAAAAACTTCTGACTTTTTTATTTTATTCCTTGTGTCCAGGATTACGTCCTGGATCATTAGATAGGAATCCAAAGATGAAGAGAGAAGCAAAGAATATCACTACTGTGTAAACAAAGGGGTGCGCCCTAAGAAGTTTTTAATGGTAGAGCGTTCAATCACCGCTGTTTCATATGGTACGGTCCACCTGGTAACTGGATCTGCTTCATTTTTGGGGATAATGCCCTAAAATGATCTGGAAAAACAGATGGAAGGCATTGATACAGAATATATAAATCAAGGTGGGCCCCACGGTAAGGGCCACACCGTCTTGGGTGAGTCCGGGGTGAAATCAACCCGTTGGAAGGATTGGATGTCGCATGCATTTAAAAGATTGGAAGTTATATGATGGATGGACATTACATTGCGATCCAACCAGTTAATAGATTGGATGGACAGTATTTGTGATCCAACTAGTCGGACTCGGACGGAATCGTTCGGTCCTAAATCGAGTCACCGCATTCCTCATCCTGACTTGCAGTGCGAACCAGATCGGACTCGACCGAGTCCGATTCATCAATCTTCTGATTAAATAAATAAAATGAAACCCTAGAAAATGCTTCTTCTTTTTATTTATTTATTTATTTATTTATTTATTTATGTGAAATTCAAATACCTGACGCAAGCCTTCTCCCAATTTGAGGGTTTGATTCGACATGCTTGAAAGATCCAAAATAATATCTCCGGGAACCTAAGCAAAAAGCATTCAGTGAAGGTAGAGGTGCGTAGGATGCACTGCGGCGTAGTGTAGGAGGGGGTACTTAGGATACTTACGACCAAGCAGTCGACGAAGGTTGTTGGATGCTTTGAATTCGGGAGTTTTCCGTCCATGGCTCAGATGAAGAAGGAGAGAGATTTTCCCGGAATTGCTAATCTGCGCCGAGTGCTTTCCTAACGACAGGCGGAGGAGGGAGGCGCGCAAGATTGCAGCGGGCCGACAGCGGATGAGGATAGCGGGAGGAGTGGAGGGAGGCGCGCAAGATTGCAGCGGGCCGACACCGGATGAGGATAGTGGAAGCGGATTGCGTACTGAGTAAGTCAGTACGCTTAGGGCCTGTTTGGATGCCTGTAAGTTGGGTAAGTGGGAAGTTACTTACAGGGAAGTCAGCTTCCTTCACTCCCTCTCTGCAATCTCTCTCCCCCTCCTTCCCTTCCTCTCTGCAATCTCTGTCCGTCTCTGCAATCTTTTCCTGCAATTACCGCCTTCCGTCTCTTCTCCCCCTAGAACGTTAGGGTTTCATCGACCCTTTTTTTCTCTTTGAAAACGGTAGGGTTTCATCGGACGCGGATTTCCTGCGAAAGCCTTTCGCAGGAAGTTCCTGCGCAAGGATGCTGGGTGGGGCCCACCACTTTGTTTCTGGGAAATATATTCCGTTCATCCATTTGGGGAGCTAATTTTAGTACAAGTGACTAAAAATGAGTTGGATCCAAAACTAAAGTGGACCACACCAGAGGGAAAATTGGGAAAAGAAATGCCTACCATTGAAACCTTCTTGGTTCCACCTTGATGTTTATATGTCATCCAAACCGTTTATAAGGTCATTACCACAGGGATGAAGTGAAAATACAAAATAAAATAGCCTGAAACAAAGCTTTTATGGTCATAAGAATGTTTCAACGGTTCTCACTGAATCTCCAATGTTTACTCTCGTGTGGCCCACTTGAGTCTTGTGTCCACCTCATTTTTTTTCTTTTGTACTAAAATGAGATCACAAAACGGATAAACGGAGTATATTTCTCAGAAACATAGTGGTGGGCCCCACCCAGCAACCTTGCGCAGGAACTTCCTGCCGAAAGGCTTTCGCAGGAAATCCGCGTCCGGTTTCATGAGAAAATGACCACTGTAGACAAAACCTTTTACCCGGCGGTTTTTATGAAGGAATACAAACTTAAGTTACCAACTTAGACTAGCACGTGCGGACAGCGACTTCGAGGACGAAACTACCCCTCCTTTTCACTGCGAAGACGAGCGCTGACGGTCCAACTGAGAGTTCTACGAACGGCTTAAAAGAGATCAAAGTTACATGGCCCCACAGCTATGTATTTATTATATCCACAACGTTCATCCATATTTCGAGATCATTTCGGAGCATTATCAAAAAAAAAAAAAATCATATCCAAAGATCAACTGGGCCACACCACAGAGCAGCGGAAAATTGATTTTCATAGTTGAAACTTTTGTAGGCCCCACCATAACATTTATTTTCCATCCAATTATTCATAAGGTCACAAAGACCTGGATGAAAAGTAAAAACAAATTTCATAATGATCCAAAACTTGTGTGGCCCCTCAAAAGGTTTCAACGGTAGACGTTCAAGCATAATGGTAATGGCACATGCAGGGGAATACGGATATAGCTACGGTTATAATCCGTAGCCATAAAAGTGCAATCAATAGTGGATCTCGTGATTCCACCGCAAGTGGCTGTCCCTGTTGGCGCTTGATTGTGGATACCGCGATTCCACCCCCGATCTATGGCTACGGATTATAACCGTAGCTATAGCCGTATCCCTATGCACTTTCTTTTTTCTTTTTTATTTTTTTATTATTTTTAAATTTTTTACATGGAGAATTTTATTCTACCTACATTTTTTTCTAACACATATTTATATAAATATGTAAATATAAGCATATTAAAAAAAAATTCTCTTTTTTTCATTTCTTTCTTTATTTATATAACAAGAATATTTTCTAAACCAAAATTAGTTACTTGACGTACCATATATAATTTTAGGGCTGAAAGTTGGGCGGGCTCAACCCGACCAATCTGTGACCAACCCGACATTGGGTTAAGCTTGGTCAGGATGTATCGGGTTTGGTCTTGGGGTTGGGCCATACAAACAACAACTCGATAAAACTTGGGTTGTGGTCCCGGGAATTGCCAAGAAATGCATGGAAATGACCATGAAATGAAGGGAAATGATCGTGAAATGATGGGAAATGATTGTAAAATGCATGGAAATGACCATGAAATGTATGAAAATGACCGTGAAATGAAGGGAAATGACCGTGAAATGCATGGAAATGACCGTGAAATGAAATGGAATCGTCGAGATTGATCGTGAAATGCATGGAAATGATCGTGAAGTGAAGGAAAATGACCATAAAATGCATGGAAATGACCGTGAAATGAAACGGAATCACCGGGATTGACCATGAAATGCATGAAAATGACCGTGAAATGAAACGGAATCGGTGGGATTGACCATGAAATGCATGGAAATGACCGTGAAATGAAACGGAATCACCGGGATTAACCGTGAAATGAAACGGAATCGCCGGGATTGCCCGTGAAATGCATGAAAATGACCATGAAGTAACAAACTGGAAATTGAGTGGGCCAAACTAAAAATTGAGCGGGCCAAACTAGAAATTGAGCGGGCCAACATGGAAATGAGCGGGACAAATTAGAATTTCAGTGGGCCAAATTGGAAATTGAGTGGGCCAAACTGAAATTTGAGCAGGACAAACTGGAAATTGAGTGGGACAAACTAGAAATTGAACAGGCCAAACTTAAAATTGAGCGGGACAAACTGGAAAATGAGCGGGCTAAACTGGAAATTGAGCGGGATAAACTGGAAATTGAGCGGGCCAACATGGAAATGAGCGGGACAAATTAGAATTTCAGCGGGCCAAACTGAAAATTGAGCGGGCAAACATGGAAATGAGCGAGACAAATTGGAAATTGAGCAGGCCAAACTGAAATTTGAGCGGGACAAACTGGAAATTGAGTGGGACAAACTAGAAATTGAACAAGCCAAACTAAAAATGGAGCGGGACAAACTGGAAAATGAGCGGGCCAAACTGGAAATTGAGCGGGATAAACTGGAAATTGAGCGGGCAAACATGGAAATGAGCGGGACAAACTAGAATTTCAGCGGGCCAAACTAGAAATCGAGCGGGCAAACATGGAAATGAGCGGGCCAAACTGGAAATTGAGCGGGCCAAACTGGAAATTGAGCGGGTCAAACTAAAATTTGAACGGGACAAACTGGAAATTGAGCAGGACAAACTAGAAATTAAGCAGGCCAAATTGGAAAATGAGCGGGACAAACTGGAAAATGAGCGGGCCAAACTGGAAATTGAGTGGGATAAACTGAAAATTGAGCAGGACAAACTGGAAACTGAGCAGGCAAGCATGGAAATGAGCGGGACAAACTAGAATTTCAGCGGGCCAAACTGGAAATTGAGCGGGCAAACATGGAAATGAGCAGGACAAACTAAAAATTGAGAAGGACAAACTGGAAATTGAGCGAGCCAAACTGAAAATTGAGCGGGACAAACTGGAAAATGAGCGGGCCATCCACCTCCAGAGCCATGAACAGACCTGAATAATGAGAGAAGGCTTTGTGCCTCAAGCAGGACCACAAACAAGTGAGATCCGACCCTCGACCCAAAAACCTAGACTATTGAAACCTTTTTTTCACAATTGCTAATAGAATACGTCTATTGTAGAGATCCTTACGCTCTGTGTCGAACTCCTACTTCGAAACTGCCGACAAGTTTGAATCCTATGTTACCGTTTTATCGGCCCCTGAGGGCCCAGATAATGATCACGGGTTGCGATCTACGCTTAAGAACTTGTTGTGCTGTTTATTTGAAATGATTTGCAAATGATATGTTTTATGAAATGCATTGTAGTCCATGTGTTCGATGAAATGCCTGATTCATTCTTGCTCATTTTTGCTCACTAATGCCTATAGTTCCTATTTTACATGCTATGTGTTCACTCAATCATTTATGTAATCCAAGTTGCTCAATCTAGAAGCTGGTATTTGAAATTGCAAAACTATTGTCATAGATTTGTAAACGATGAAATTTTCCATGAATATAGATTTGTAAATGATGAAACATGCCAATCCATTCGAATCAGCTTCTTTCCTGAAAAATGCCTCCTTTTAGTTTCCTTGCCTAGACTGGCAACAAATTTTCCATGAATATAGATTTGTAAACGATGAAATTTTTTCAAAAAAATCTTGCTGAAAGACAATCATGGGAAACAAATTTTCATTTCTTACTATTTTCAAGATATGGAGTTTCTCAAAAAACTCCATTTTCTTCAAAAATAAAACTTAAAAAATCTACAAATCCAAACAGTCCTTAAAGTAGGCTTGAGGAGATTGCTCAATTCATTGATAGCCAGTCAAATCAGATAAAAGAGTTTGAAGCAGAAAGAGAGAGAGAGAAGCTGATACGATTGCATGAAGATGAGAAGACTGAGCTGAAGTGGAGGTATTTGGAAGAAGAGGTGGAACCGAAGAAGGAATTTGATGCTAAGCTGACCCAACTGATGGGCAAGTGACTATTGTAAATAGGTCCAATCTTTGTCTTTTTTCTATCAAATTTTCATTTTTGTTTCAGCTTTTTCTTAATCGTCTATTTGCAAACCATCAGTTAAGAAAACATATGGTCAGTAAAAAGATGCAAAAGTAGTCCATGGTTTGGTGAGCTAGGTTATTGATCTGAGCCAGCTACGGATGTGCTAGCTGCATATAGATCATTAAGAAAATGCTGCAACAATATTAAATCTCCCTTTTTTTTGTTCCTATTAGTTTTGTCCAGAAATTGATCGATTTCACTTTTAGCACAATATTGAACTTGATATGTACTTGTGGGCCTTGGTTCTTGGATGCTCTCTAGGTTAAATGAGTTCAAGTCATGAGACAAATTCATTCATGTTTGTGGGCTTGATATATATGAGGAGGAGGAGAATCTCATAGACAGAATCAGTTTGATAATGCACTAACATTTGCTCTATCATTTGGTAGTGCTTATTTCCTTCGCTTCTATTATAAATTTTGTTTATTCCTTTTGTCATTACACTGATTGTTTCAAAGATTTTATTTGGAATGGAGCTTCGATATGAGGAACATTGTGTGATCTAGGTTGTAGGAATGAAACTATAATAGTTATCAGTTGCATCTGGTTTATCTAAACTGCTGGTTGCATCGTGGTCATATAATCTCGGTGAGGTTTGGTAGTTTTCAAAGGCAGTTCTTAGTTTTGAAGGAATGGTCATGCAAATCAGCGGGCAATCTGGGAGTTGGCTGTACATGTATCTATCTCCTGGCAAACTTTCAGAAATGACTGATCATAAATCTCTCTCTCCAATGACTAATTTACCATTTCACTCTCATTTGGGCTCTGAAATCATCTTTATTAATGTTGTGGGATCCCGTTCAATCTGAATGGATTACAAAAAGTTAAATAAACTGAATCTTGTATGCTTTAAGTTGTAACAACGAGTTCCACTTTTATTGAAGTGTTTATATATATATATATATATAAAAAATCAAACACAACTGCTTACAAGATTGGCTCTGATACCACTTTCGCCAGGATCGTCTTGCCAGCAGTACAGCAGTGTCACACAAAAACGAAAGAAAGTAAAAACCAGAGAAAACGGGAAATTAAGAAAGCTCACAGATGCTTGCTAGTCAAGCACTCTCTTAGACTAAACATTGAATTCGTTATTCGAATATATATATATATATATATATCTTTTTATCTTTTTAGATAGTATGCTTCATCTTAGCCTTATATCAGTAGAGTTTTAAGCCAATCCTTGCAAAGTTTTTTCTTGCATTCGGTACACAACCGTCTGATTGTTCATATTTGAAACCCATCTAACATGCTCACCTACAACTAAATGCTGTGAAATCCCATAGCACATCTTACGAATTTAGGAGATATAACAGAATATTTAGTAATCTCAAATTCTACAGAGTGAAAACCAGGTAATAGACGCAACCTAAGAGGAGCCACCAAGTGGTACTGCTTCAGCGCTTCCTAGTCCACATGAAATACATATCAATCCATGAATTTTAGTGCTAGTGGAGAAAGTATATAATATCCATTGGAGGACTAATGTGTTATTCCAATGTTGATGCCTAACAGATACTTTACAGCCAATGACACAGCCCAATATTGACATTTATAGGCGAGAACAATGTTTGAGATGTACATGAACGAGCCCAAGAACTACCTTTTTCTTTTTCTTTTTTAACCAACCATTTGTTTTTCTTTTGTTGTTTTTTTTCCCTGTAATTGACACAGCTTCTGTTAATGAAAACTAAGGGACTCGAAATGCAATATCAAGGTAAAGGTAACATGCATTCCTTTGTTGGTGTGTCAGTGACCACACTAGCTTCCCTCGAAACATGATAAAAATATCAGCACATACCTTATACCAACTTTTTTAGTTTTGCTAACAACGAAATTTCATATGCATTTTCTACATCTCTTTCCACTATAACCAGCCTAGAAAATAAATGAGACTCACCTGCCTTGTTGGAGTCTCACCGGTCTGAAACACCATATTGTTTCTCCCTAGTCACTTCTCATAACACCAACTAAATTTTTTTGTCCATGTTGTCGCTATTCAAGCTCTTTCCATACAGATGCCAAAGTGACACAAAACCCATTTTCACTAAATTCAACCAACTGATAAAAAATTCTTGATCATGTCTCTCACTCACTTCTAATGATACTCTGTTTTCAAAGAATTTCTTATTCCTTTCCTTCTAGATCCACCAGATTATGTCAAATGAAAGCATCCTCAAAATTCTCCCTACTTGATTAAACAACAATTTCATCCTCCCACGTACGACCAAGGCCACTTTTTTGGAGAACCCAACAAATTAAAAAGCGTTTGAAGAAGTTCCATATCCCTAGGCATTCTACAAACAAGATATAGGTGATTGAATGATTATTCTATTTCTCTACACAAGTGGCACATTTCTTGCTTGCTAAGGTCATATCATCTTTGCTAAAATCTCATACTCTAGAAGATCCTAGCCTTTTTTTGCTGTTGTGGCCTGAAAATATCTTTGGAGGCTTCCTGTCTCTTCATGGCACCCTACAATGTAATAATGACATTAAGTAAACATGGCAATTAGAAAACACTGGTTTGATGAGAGTAATTCAACCTCTAGACAAATTGAATGTTTTTTTAAAAAGACAAATTCATTACCAAAAGGTCTTTCCATTCAAATACGCACATTCATTTGTTGTCTGCTGGTCACATGTAGGACTGTCAATGAGCCAGGCCCAGGCCAAGCGAAAACAAATTTTTAGTTTGAAAATTTATTTCATAGCATGTTTGGATGAATGTCCTTTCGGAAAATTTGTTTGTGGGAACGTTGTTTGGAGCATTAATTCAGTTTACATAAGAGGAATTCTATGTTTTCCTTGCATTTAGTTTTCATCCTTTTTCAATTGACTAATTCTTTGTTTTTATGTTGCAAAGTCTTCTAGCGGTGGTTCGCCCTTGAAAAATTACAGAAGACACACAAGAGAAGTTATCGGTATAGTTGTTGGATGTGCAAGTAAACTACTGATACTTGCATCCATTTTCTATCTAGGGTGGATGAAGGATGCACCTGGCCATATGCGAGTGCACACAGACTCACCAAGATTTGTATTTTCATTAGTATTGTAATTGTAATTGTAATTGATTGAATGAAGGATTGTAATTGATTCATTATTAAATGAATGATTATAATTGTAAGTTTTAGTCTAAATGAAGGATTGTAATTGATTCATTATTGAATGAATGATTGCCATTGAATGTATATATAATTATGCAGGTGGTAATTAAAATGAATGAATGATTATAATGTTTTTAAATGTAGGAAATTGCCTGCTAGTCACATGTGGGATTTACTTTTTATAAATATGTGTTAAGAGAAAATGTAGGTAGAATAAAATTCTCCATCTAAAAGAAATGAAAAAAAAATAGGGTACGGTTATAGCTACGGTTATAAACCGTAGCCATAGATTGGCGAACCTCACAGCGAGTTGGGGTGGAATCGCCGAATTCGCGATTGATCTCCGATCGTCACAGCGACTTGCAGTGGAATCGCAAGATCCGCGATTGATCGCCGATCTGTGAATTATCCATAGCTACGGATTAAAACCGTGGTAATATCCGTATCCATTTTTTTGACATGGAGAATTTTATTCCACCTACACATAGTTATAATCAATATGTATATATAAGCATATAAACAAAATTTTATCTCTTTTTTCTCCATTTCTTTCTTTAACCATATAACAAGAATATCTTCTAAACCAAAATTAGTTACTTGACGTATCATATAGGATTTTATGGCTGAAAGTTGGGCGAGATAAACTAGAAATTGAGCGGGCCAAACTGAAATTTGAGCGGGACAAACTGGAAATTGAGCAGGACAAACTGAAAATTGAGCGGGCCACACTGAAAATTGAGCGGGATAAACTGAAAATTGAGCAGGACAAACTGGAAATTGAGTGGGCAAATATGGAAATGAGCGGGCCAAACAGGAAATTGAGCGGGCCAAACTGGAAATTAAGCGGGATAAATTAGAAATTGAGCGGGACAAACTGGAAATCGAGCGGGACAAGCTGAAAATTGAGTGGGCCAAACTGGAAAATGAGTGGGACAAATTGGAATTGAGCAGGCTAAACTGGAAAATGAGCGGGCCAAACTGGAAATTGAGTGGGTCAAACTGGCCTAACTAGAAAATGAGCGGGACAAACTGGAAATTGAGCGGGCAAACATGGAAATGAGCGGGACAAACTGGAAATTGAGTGGGCCAAACTAGAATTTCAGCGGGCCAAACTGGAAATTGAGCAGGCCTAACTGGAAATTAGGTGGGCCTAACTAGAATTTGAGTAGGACAAACTGGAAATTGAGTGGGCCAAACAGGAAATTGAGCGGGACAAACTGGAAAATGAGCGAGCCATCCACCTCCAGAGCCATGAACAGACCTGAACAATGCATGAAAATTACCGTGAAATGAAACGAAAACGCTGGAATTAACCGTGAAATGCATGGTAATGACCGTGAAGTAAAGACATCATTCACAACAATATACAGCTCCTACAAAATTTACATCAAACCTAAGACAGCTCGGATTGAAAGGCCAACTTGAGCCGAGTAAAGTGAAGCTCAAGCCGAGTTCGACCATAGTGTATTGCAACTCGACTCGACTTGACTCAGCATGGACGAGTCAAGCCGAGCTTGGCCCACCTCGACTCGAGTCGAACTCGACTTAATCCATCCATCATGAAGGAAAGAAAATTTAATAAGAGGTCCCAACTTAATGACTCCAAAAACCCACTCAGCTACTTCTTCTATGGACAACCGCATGGGCTTGGATATGTGTACGGCTGTATGAAACCCTCCCATACTCTATGGTTTTGGCATAAACCCAACAATAAGGCTACCAGTTCTGGATATGTGGGACCAAGTCCAATCAATGGAATTTGATTGGATATGTGGGCCTCAAATTGGACCTTAAATCATGTCCTGAGTCTACCACTAGCCAGCCATGGGACCAAGTCCTTCATTAGATAGACAACATTCCAATGGCTATGTTGTTGAAACTGCCTAATAGGAAATCTTCATCCTTCCCTATTGTCATTTCAGGGCTTTATCCTCAAAATAAGAGGGATATAAATCTTAGATGTACCACAATACAGGAAAATAATAGTGATTAGATATCCATCATTTAAATCCTCCTGAGGCCGACTGTACTGTTTATATGAAATCCAATCTGTTTATTACGTCATAAAGACCCAAATGAAGCCTAAAAACAAAGATCAGCTTGATCCAATACGTTTATGGCCACCAAAAGGTTTTTAATGGTCGATGTTCATTAAACATTGTTTCTTATAATGTGGTCCAATTGAGATCAGGATATACCTCATTTTTTTGTATAATATCATAAAACGATATATAAAAAAAGACGGACAGCATGGTTGAAACACATACATCATGATGGGGCCCACAGAGCACCGAACACCAGCCATTAGCTAGTGGCAGGGGGAGTAGTCAATCCGTTTCATGTAGTATATCAACGCCGTCGATCTGTTTTCTATCTAATTAAGGGGTTGAGCCCCAAATTGAAGCATATCAAAATATCAAGTGGATCATACCACAGGAAACAGTGGGCATAATGATTTTCTAGTTTGCCCTGATGATTTCATGTTTTTCCTGCTCAATTTTCAGTTTGTCCCGCTCAATTTTCAGTTTGTCCCGCTCATTTTCCAGTTTGTCATGGTGACTTGCTTGGAGATTGAAACTGGTATGCGTTGCCCCGGCTCCTTCCATTTCGGTCCCATTTCGATTTGGCCGCTCATTTCATTGCGTGGCGAATCGAAACCAGCTTGACCGAGTTAACTCAGTTTCAGATAATATTTAGAACCATTTGTCTCCTCTCTTGATCATAGCTTTGTGCGTATATTGCGCTTAATTTCACGGTTTGGCGCTCGATCATTCGCTTCACTTCACGGTCATTTTCATGCATTTCACGGTCATTCCCCGCGATTCCGTCTTGATTCACGATCATTTCCATGCATTTCATGGTCAATTCCCTTCACTTCATGGTCATTTCCACGCATTTCACGGTCAATTCGCTCCACTTCACAGTCATTTCCATGCATTTCACAGTCAATTCGCTCCACTTCACAGTCATTTCCATGCATTTTACGGTCAATCTTGACGATTCCGCGTTGATTCACGGTCATTTCCATGCATTTCACGGTCAATCCCGGTGATTCCGTGTTGATTCATGGTCATTTCCATGCACTTCACGGTCATTTCCCTTCACTTCACGATCATTTCCATGCATTTCACGGTCAATTCCAGTGATTCCGTTTCATTTCACGGTTAATTCCCTTCACTTCACCATCATTTCCATGCATTTTTTTCTAAACAAACAAACTAAAGTATAGGACTACTCCATTACAAGCTGTATTTTGTATCAAACAATTTATTTGGGAGAGGGAAATCCAGCATATCTCGTTAGCTTGAGGGGAGGCATTGGAATTTCCTTTGCCTTCAACATAGATGATCTGCACTCAATTATAATTAATTTATAAGAAACTTATATATTAATTGGGTTCGTGTTGGGTCAGGCAACCCAAGACCTCAATTCGAGCTCAACCCAAGTTTTATCAGGTTGGTGTTTGTATGGCCCAACCCTAAGACCAAACTCGATACATCCTGCCCAAGCCCAACCCAATGTTGGGTCGGCCACAGGTTGGTCGGGTTGAGCTCGCCCAACTTCTAGCCCTAAAATCATATATAGTATGTCAAGTAACTAATTTTGGTTTAGAAGATATTCTTGTTATATGAATAAAGAAAGAAATGAAAAAAAGAGATAAAAAAAATTTTATATGCTTATATATACATATTTATATAAATATGCATTAGAGAAAAATGTAGGTAGAATAACATTCTCCATGTAAAAAATAATAATAATAATAAATAAATAAATAAACAGAGAATGGAATAAAGGATACGGATACGGTTACAGCTACGGTTATAATCCGTAGCCATAGATCGGGGGTGGAATCGCGGGATCCACGATTGATCGCCGATTGGGATAGCGACTTGCGGTGGAATCGCGGGAGCTGCGATTGATCGCGGAGCTACGTCTATAGCTACGGTTGTAATCCGTAGCTATAGAAAACCATAGCTACAGGTTCCCAGTTTTTTTTTTGCTATTGTAATCCCCATCGCCTTTTGTGGGTCCCATCATGAGGTCTGTGTTATATCCAAACCGTCCATATATTTGGCGACCTCATATTAAGGCTTGGGACAAAAAATAAGATAGATCTAACTATCAAGTAGACTACACTGTAAAAGGCATTGGGGAATTGAACGTCTACCATTGAAACCCTTTTAGGGGTTATCGAAGTTTTGGATCATTATGAAATTTGTTTTTCTTCTTCACCCAGGTCTTTGTGACCCTATGAATGAACTTAGATGGGGAGGATTTCTCACAGACATCACAGTGGGCCCCTAAAAAGTTTTTAATGGTTGACACTCATTCAACACTTTTTCCTGTAATGTGGTACACTTGAGATTTGGATATACCTTATTTTTGGTCTCATATCATAAAATGATGTGGAAAAATATATGACGGCATGGATGAAAAGAATACATCATGGTGGGGCCCACGGACCACCGACCATCCACCATTAGCTGGTGGCAGGGGGAGTACCCAATCCGTTTCCATGAAAGAAGGGGTATTTTCGTCTTGAAATTCGTAATCCGCACGTGGAGGTCTAAGTTGCAAAACAAAGTTTGTCTTCTTTCATAAAACACAGCTGGATAAAAGGTGGGGTCCACAGTCCTAAATTTCTCAAACCCAAATTAGTTACTTGACGTATCATATATGATTTTATGGTTGAAGGTTGGGCGGGTTCAACCCGACCAAAATGTGATCGACCCGACATTAGGTTGGGCTTGGACAGGATGTTATGGGAGTTGGTCTTGCGGTTGGGCCATACAAACACCAACCCGATAAAACTTGGGTAGGGCTCGGGTTGAGGTCTCGGGTTGCATGGAAAACGGATTCGGTGGGGTGGCAGAGAAAATAGAACAACATTATGAGGGACATGTTTTCATGATTTTTCAATTATTTGCATCTGGAGAACTTGTAGCATGGAGGAATTTCGAAAAGTAGAAATTGAGCGGGCCAAACTGGAAATTGAGCAGGACAAACTGGAAATTGAGTGGGACAAACTGGAAATTGAGCGGGCCAAACTAGAATTTCAGCGGGCTAAACTGGAAATTGAGCAGGACAAAATAGAAATTGAGCGGGCCTAACTGGAAATTGAAAAATTGAGTGGGACAAACTGGAAATTGAGCATCATTCAAAGCATTCCTCAGAAGATCCATAAAGTATTCTTTTGGAACACCTCCATAGTTTAGTAGTGAAATTAAAGTCTTATTTAGATACGTTTTCCTTGGCTAGTTGCTAAAAAAGGAATACAAGTAATTTGGATCAACTCTTCACATCACATTTGTAGATAACCCATAACCGTTACATACAAGCACTAAAAACAAACAAGGTATTCTACTATTATTCACACAACCAATTCAAAGATGGAGAACCCCAACTTCTCACCCTAATAAAATTTTAAATACTCCCAACACGGATGGAATATATTCATAGAAGGATTGAAATTCTTCCTACAACATATGATGTATAATCCTAAGAAAAGGGCGGAAATAACACTGGCAAATGAGTTGAGGAGTCTTATTAGGACATGGGAGATCATCAATGTATATAGCATAATCCTTCACGGGTGATGCTACAACCAATTCACTGCATAATTAACAAAGAAGTGGTCACGGATTTATCGATGAACCAATAGGGTTGGTTCATAATGGAGTATCCCAATATTATTCTGATTTTTCATCCAAAAGGATTTGAATCAGAAAAACCCGAGTGTTAATCTTAAAGGATGGTCAAATTCACGTATTTTTTTTCTTTTCTTTATCAGAATAAGCAGATGAGCGTAGAATGGACAAGTAAGCTAAAAGGGAAGTTTAAATTTTCATTTAGAATATACAAGTGGTTACCCATAATGACTTATACAAACCAATGTCCCCATCCTCACGAATACAAAATGAAATAATATTACATGTGAAATAAGATAAACTGCAACAATCTTGAACTGTAAAATCATGTAGCAACCCTTAGCAAATAGAATCATGCACCCTTGTCAACCATAGCTTGCTCCTCACCAATATACGGGGTCACCTGCACTACCTGTACGGTTGTATATTTGATGGATGAGTGGCCAGCTCAGTGTGAATTCCCCTCAAGATTACACACCGCCGCATTAGGTAAGCATAGTTATAAAACAACAAGGCCATCAAAACAATACATGATGTAATCTTTTTAAATGCATGGATGCATGTATGCACATCGGCCTGGGGATGCACATCCAGCCGGACTTGGGCTCGTCACCCATGCAAATCATCGACCTGGGAAAATCATCCAGTCGGACAGGGGTCGATAGTCGGTGGTCTGGGAGCTAGCGAAACGATACCCCGAAGATCCTAAGGGCACGTGCTACAGCATCCAGATTAGCCACCCGTCATCGCCAACATGCTATGAATGCATGATTAGCCAAACCGTTATTAGTCCAGTTACAATCAGCCAATTTAGGTAAGCTCAAGGTCACTACGGGGAGCTCAGAGCCCAGCGTAGGCCGACAGCTCGGGCATAGTGTCCCATTACCACCATCCCCGGCTCATGAGGCTACCACCTTAGGATGTTTAATGGAACTCAATCGACCAGTGGCCAATCATATTCAGTATATGGGGCTTACCATCGCATGGTTACATGATATAAAACATCGAACCCATATATGAAAAATACCATAACAGAGCCTCATAGGGCAATACCAAAATAAACCACATAAGGCAAATACCAAAATAAGCCACATAGGGCGAGTATCAAAACCATGCGATAAAAGACCATCCCTGAAAAATCATTGGACACAACAACCCTGGATGGTAGGCCCACATCAGTGATTAATTTAAACCAACATTCAATAACCACTAAGCCGAAGGTCCATTACTATCACAACCAGTCGGGTTACATCCCAAGTATGGGTGTACACATATAGGTGGGGGTTTCCCATTGGTGTACCAATTTAAGTTCCACAAGCAATCCACAAATATTCCACAGAATGAATAAATATGCAGGATAAACATTAAGCATGTAATATAGCAATTTAATTCCAACAATTAACACATGTGATTATGAAATGGAAATAACTATAACTTAAACTAATGGGAAAATGGAAAGCCCAAGGGAAAGAATCATCACCTGTATGGTAGTGTTTTCGAACTTGGTCTGAGCCTTGTTTTGGTCCGGGGTTACTCAGGGAGTCTCCTAGAGTTATAATTTACATTTGTCAGGTATTCCCACGACTTGGATTAACAGATATATCACAGTGAAGTCCCGTGGATGGTGCAGATATGCAACACATCACGAGGTGGCAGTTTAGATGAATCATGTATAGTAGGGTGGAGTCCACATGTATGGCACGTAGAGTTTTAGAAGGTAGTTTGATATCTCGGCCATCTCTGACCAATCATGGGGTGTATCTAACGGATGGTTTAGATGGCACTGATGCTACCCCTGATAGTACACACATTCCATGTTAGCCTTCAAAACCTCAAGTGCTGAAGTGAGATATCTCCACACAGCCTACCAGTGGGGCTATGGATTTGGGTGTTCACATCTGGCGCTGGATGTCCATAGATGGATGATCTAGCTACGTCCATTGATGGATGGCCAGGGATCCATGGTTCTTGAAGGATGGAGTGGATGTATAATATACACATTAGGGTGGGTCCTATGTAAATGGGCCCCACTTCTAGCTGGATTGGGTGTCGTGGATAAGGTACGTGCGATGTGGTGGCCCACGCACCACAGTCGAAGGATGGACGTTTGTGCATACATACATAGCAGCGCTCCCCTGCCTTACCGTTTATCCTACCTGGACGGTTGAGATACCACATATACCTCATGGGCATGACCCACCAGGGATATGACTAGGCTCTTGGATGGTGTGGATGCACCATACGCCCATGACAAATGGGGCCTGCAGTCTGGACAGTTGAGAGGTATTACATACCTTAAGATGGCATCCATCTTACTGATGTCAGTTAATCAGTGAAATCCACCGTCCAGAAGAAAACAGATGGACGGCTGGGTGAGTTTATGTGTAAGTGGTCCCTACCACAACACATGTGCTATACAATACTTCCTAATTATTTATTATATCACTTTATTATTATTATTATTTTTTTTTTCTAGGCATGCATTTATATATATATATATATATATATATATATATATATATATATATATATATATATATATATATATACATTTATTATTATAATTATTATTATTTTGAACGTGTAGGGCAGCCCAGCTCAGAACGTCTTTTGATGGACGGTCCTGGGCACATCGTTTTTAGATGGACGTTTGGGCATTGTGCGGCCCACTGTGGCTTGATGGTGTGGCCCGCCAGTAGTGCAGGCCACCAGCTTTTTAGTTGGGCCCACCACATGTGCCCATTATACATGTAATTATCATATTAATGCCACATACACATGTATATGAATATCATATATTACATGCATCTGATGTATATTCCAGCCTTATATAACGTTGCATGCCTCTGATACCTATCTAAACGTTATAACTCATATGTACCTGATATAAATCTGAATATTATATTATCATGGGTTCCACATGGGTGTGGGGCCCACATGTAATACTTTATTACATGAAATGGAGGGGACTCCATACTATCGCAACGGTGAGCTGAGAATGGAAGGTTTGGATGAACTTCTCAGATCCGGCCCGTAGAAAACCTCTGATGGACGGCCTGTATGCAGTCCTCATGCATCACATTTGCATGGAAGGATGCATTCAACAGTGGTGCTGTATGCAATATAGTATATTATATTATGCTGTATCCACATGCACGTAAAGATGCATGCTTCTATATTTCAATACACTATTATATATATATATATATATATATATATATATATTTTTTTCTTCTTTAAAGTAGGACGTCCAAGGCCTGGGAAAATGGACGGACGGCTTGGACGAGTTGCCTCATCAAGGTGGGGCCATATATGTGGCCCACCAACTGTGGTACGGTGGAGTCCACCTGCTGACACGTGCGCATGCCCGCCTGCATTTGTGCAGGGCCTAAAACCAAGGCCGCCCATCTGTTTTGGGTGAGGCCCACCTGCATTTGGCAAGGCCCAGGTGTATTTGGTGTAGCCCACAGGCACTTCTTCCTTGCTTTGCAACATGTACAGCACCCTACCTATCGTGAAAACGGTCCCTGCTTCAGCCGTTTTGGAAATCATTCCCGGCTCTGATTTTCAGCTCAACCACGGCTCTTTTCTTGGCCGTTTCACACTCATGTTGATGCCCAAATGGTGGCATGGTGATTGCCACTTCTCTCAGCCAAAGAATGGTCCGATCAGGGCCGTTTTCATGTCGAAAAATGGCCGCTTCTCCGTCCGATTTTATTTTATTTTTTCCTGAGGTGTGCAGCAGCTCAACAAAGCCCGATTTTTAGGCTGTCCTAGAACTCAGTCTTAACAACTTCCTGATGCCATTTATACGTCACTGTTTGGCCTAAAAACAGAGCCATACTTGGGCCAGTTTCGGCCCCGAAACAGTGCCTGAACGCAGGCCACCATCGACACCAAAACAGGGCCTGTTCTTGGTCCGGCGTGTGGTTCTAGCTGCAGGGTGTTTTTCAGTTATGAACAAGGCTTTGTTTGGGGGTTTGTTTCAGGTGCGGGAGAGGCGTGGTAGAGCTTTAGTCCCAGTTTGTTTTAGAGTTCCTAGAGAAAGAAGTTTTACCTGGTGCAGTTAGGTCCGACCAGAACTTGGGTTGTCACGCACACAGGCACCACCCTCACCTTCTTCCTCTCTTTTCTCTCACTTTCCTTTCTCTTTCACCCCTCAAGTGGTGTGGCTGCAGACTTACACTGACTCGACTCGGTCCGTTCTCACGGACTGAGTGGGGGCAGTGCGAGCCGAGCTCACCGTACGCTCAATTTTCTTCTCTGTTTCCTCCCTCTCTCAGTTTTCTCTCCTCTCTTTCTTTCATCCTTCCTTGGATGTGGATTTTGAGGGCACTAACGTCTCCCTTTATAGGCAAGGAGATGGAGATCCAAAGGCTGGGATTGGTTCTGCCCATCCCCAACCGACGGCCGCCGGTGCCAGACGCCGCTTTCTATAAATGGAAAGCTCTGTTTCCACTTTTTATCTATGTCAGGGAGTGTATGGCTCGAGAGAGAGAATTCTCTTTGGCTGGCGGTGTACGTCAGTGATTCCTTGGGTAAACCGACGCCGCCTTGCCCTTCACGCCAGCAATCCGTCCGCCCTTTAAAGACCCAGCTGTGTTTGCTAAAAATGGACGGCTCAAAGCTATTTCCTTCGTTCCTCTGCAGAGGCCCTTATCCTAATATGGTTTTGTTGGGGTGGATCCCACCAACAAAATGAATGGTTTGGATTACCCAGAAACTGGCCATGGTGGTCCACTTTGAAGCTCAAAGATACTTATTTTTAAATCGTACGTTTGGCAGGAGATGTGCTTTAAGAAATTGGATTTGAGTTCGGTCAAACATTATTTGATCGCAGGGAGTTGTTCAATGTACATCGTGCATTAGAGCTTGGGTGTACGTGCACCTATCTTTGGGGCACATCACGGCTCCGGTGTCTGATCTGCTCCGATCAATTGTCTTGGGGTTCAATCTTAAAGGTCCTACCTAGGTTTGGGGTGGAGCCACGGCCCAGGTGGGCTGTATTATTACATTTGGGGACTTCCTTTGTCCTTATGGCGCGTTCCACTGGTCAGATGGGCACGATGTTTTCCCTCAACGGTGGATTCTCGTCGATCTAATGGTCGGATTGTTCTGAAATTGAATGTCAACGGCTAAAATGGGTCTACAGAACCATTTAACTAGATTTTAATTGTCAGATTATGAATTAAATGGTCTAATATATATTTATAACATTAAATAACATTTTTGGAATATTTCATATTTCATTTTAATTTATTATATATATATATTATCAATTATTCGTATTTAATTCTCATGGTTCTCTCTTTGGAGATGTTCTTCATGTTTTTTTTTTTTTTTTACGATAAATTATTTATTTGTTTTTAGATTTATATATATACAAATATATGTACATTTCTAATTTGTTCATGTGGATAACAGCCCAATTAGAGCCATTTATTTATTTATTCAATCTTCTATAAGTATTTGATTTTAAGGATTAAATTATTCGGGCTTCTAAGTGGGCCAAAATGCATGGGATTTTAACATTTAGTTACCAATTTATTTAAATTAACGGTGGGATATGAGATATTGGCATTCTGACTATTAACACTAAGTAATGAGTTGTGACTTATCAAATGATGGCGAACAGTGTACGTTATTTGTATCTTCATACAAATACGCTAATCTAGATTATAATAATAACACTCGAGTACTGAAAATTACGGGATGTTACACTCTACCCCCCTTAAAGAGAATCTCGTCCTCGAGATTCAATACAATCAATCTTACGGTGCCCGTATGCATCCGCTCGTTTTCTGCACTAAGATTATTTGTGTAAGTGCTCATAACTCACTACTAAAACAAGAGTCATTGCAACCTACTCCCCTTAAAGATTTCAAATTTTCAATGTTCAGGCTAACACGAATAGATGGTCGTAGTAGGTTTGAGCCTGATACGCAGGACAGAGGATTTTGGTATCCATTCATAATCCTGTTAAATCTCGATCCTTTACTTGATCAGAGCATTGGAGTCATTGAGATTTGCTAGGACTTAGAATTTGGGTCAAACCATGTAAACTTTGTCTAAATATGGTTCCATCAATCCGTGATCCTGATTATTCTGGACTTCTAGAAAATATCATGTAATCTTATATCCTCAAGTTTATGCGGCCCATTACGCTTCCACTGCACGCTCTGATCACCTAATGCACTACTTGGAAGTTTCAAGACCAGGATTTCTATAGGGAACCTGAATTTGAAATTTTCAAATCTAGTTCTAATATGCTTAGTCTCAGGTTGAAAATTTACTCAGAATTCTATGACTTCGTCACTAATTAATCTTAAGTGTTGAGATTCACGAAAACTCTTGTCTCTAGTTAACGAGATGCATTAGGGAATTTAATCTATAGCCCCTACTATGATTCTTCAAGTTTGGGGAACATTTACGACTGACCCACGACTGACCTAATGTACAATGTGGTGAGTAATGGGATTTCCTTACAATGCCTAAGGTTGTTTCATTCCCTGGAGATGACAACCACATGATTTCTAACTACAAAATCTTTAAAGAAGTTCAAATTTTGAGATTTATAAAATTTGTTCACCAAGGGTTAAGTCCAAGGAATGTTCTTGTTGGATCTCCAATGTGTCATGGTCGGTATTTGTTCTTCCACAGTACCTAAGTTTAACTCCTAGTTCAACATGAGATTTCCAAGGGAATCTAAGTTCAATTCCCAAGTCCTAAGATTATCCAAAAATGTGCTAAGGGCCTAAGATCTGGAATTTCTATATTCACAATTTCTCCTAACTACGGGGGAAGTTCAAATGAGTTCAAATGGTTATTCTAATAATTTCTAAGGGGGACCTAAGTTCATTCCTAAGTTCTTCAGTCCTCCAAACAAGTTTCTAGGGGGCCTAAAGTTTTGGGTTCCTGTATTCTCAATTACTTCTACATATAAGGGATTTCACATCATTTTAACTATCTTAATTATTTATGAGGGGAAACTAAGTGTGGGTTTCTACATTTCCAATCATTCTTCTATATTTAGGGAAAATTATCCTAAGTCGAATTTCTAATTTCGAACATCCTAACTTGAGACATTCGAGGCTTGTATAAGATCATTTCCCAAGGCCAAGTTTGTCCAAACTATGCTCTGATACCAACTATAACGCCCCGTGTTTTCAGGACCCGAGTATATGACTCGTTTCCCAAAAACCCGAGTGTTAATCTTAAAGGATGGTCAAATTCACGTATTTTTTTTTCTTTTCTTTATCAGAGTAAGCAGATGAGCGTAGAATGGACAAGTAAGCTAAAAGGGAAGTTTAAATTTTCATTTAGAATATACAAGTGGTTACCCATAATGACTTATACAAACCAATGTCCCCATCCTCACGAATACAAAATGAAATAATATTACATGTGAAATAAGATAAACTGCAACAATCTTGAACTGTAAAATCATGTAGCAACCCTTAGCAAATAGAATCATGCACCCTTGTCAACCATAGCTTGCTCCTCACCAATATACGGGGTCACCTGCACTACCTGTACGGTTGTATATTTGATGGATGAGTGGCCAGCTCAGTGTGAATTCCCCTCAAGATTACACACCGCCGCATTAGGTAAGCATAGTTATAAAACAACAAGGCCATCAAAACAATACATGATGTAATCTTTTTAAATGCATGGATGCATGTATGCACATCGGCCTGGGGATGCACATCCAGCCGGACTTGGGCTCGTCACCCATGCAAATCATCGACCTGGAAAAATCATCCAATCGGATAGGGTCGATAGTCGGTGGTCTGGGAGCTAGTGAAATGATACCCTAAAGATCCTAAGGGCACGTGCTACAGCATCCAGAATTACCCACCCGTCATCGCCAACATGCTATGGATGCATGATTAGCCAAACCGTTATTAGTCCAGTTACAATCAGCCAATTTAGGTAAGCTCAAGGTCACTACGGGGGCTCGTCACCAAGCATAGGCCAACAGCTCGGGCATAGTGTCCCATTACCGCCATCCCCGGCTCATGAGGCTACCACCTTAAGATGTTTAATGGAACTCAATCGACTAGTGGCCAATCATATTCAGTATATGGGGCTTACCATCGCATGGTTACACGATATAAAAATATCGAACCCATATAAGTAAAATACCATAACAAAGCCTCATAGGGTGATACCAAAAACAAGCCACATAAGGCAAATACCAAAATAAGCCACATAGGGCGAGTATCAAAACCATGCGATAAAAGACCATCCCTGAAAAATCATTGGACACAACAACCCTGGATGGTAGGCCCACATCAGTGATTAATTTAAACCAACATTCAATAACCACTAAGCCGAAGGTCCATTACTATCACAACCAGTCGGGTTACATCCCAAGTATGGGTGTACACATATAGGTGGGGGTTTCCCATTGGTGTACTAATTTAAGTTCCACAAGCAATCCACAAATATTCCACAGAATGAATAAATATGCAGGATAAACATTAAGCATGTAATATAGCAATTTAATTCCAACAATTAACACATGTGATTATGAAATGGAAATAACTATAACTTAAACTAATGGAAAAATGGAAAGCCCAAGGGGAAGAATCATCACCTGTATGGTAGTGTTTTCGAACTTGGTCTGAGCCTTGTTTTGGTCCGGGGTTACTCAGGGAGTCTCCTAGAGTTATAATTTACATTTGTCAGGTATTCCCACGACTTGGATTAACAGATATATCACAGTGAAGTCCCGTGGATGGTGCAGATATGCAACACATCACGAGGTGGCAGTTTAGATGAATCATGTATAGTAGGGTGGAGTCCACATGTATGGCACGTAGAGTTTTAGAAGGTAGTTTGATATCTCGGCCATCTCTGACCAATCATGGGGTGTATCTAACGGATGGTTTAGATGGCACTGATGCTACCCCTGATAGTACACACATTCCATGTTAGCCTTCAAAACCTCAAGTGCTGAAGTGAGGTATCTCCACACAGCCTACCAGTGGGGCTATGGATTTGGGTGTTCACATCTGGCGCTGGATGTCCATAGATGGATGATCTAGCTACGTCCATTGATGGACGGCCAAGGATCCATGGTTCTTGAAGGACGGAGTGGATGTATAATATGCACATTAGGGTGGGTCCTATGTAAATGGGCCCCACTTCTAGCTGGATTGGGTGTCGTGGATAAGGTACGTGCGATGTGGTGGCCCACGCACCACAGTCGAAGGATGGACGTTTATGCATACATACATAGCAGCGCTCCCCTGCCTTACCGTTTATCCTACCTGGACGGTTGAGATACCACATATACCTCATGGGCATGACCCACCAGGGATATGACTAGGCTCTTGGATGGTGTGGATGCACCATACGCCCATGACAAATGGGGCCTGCAGTCTGGACAGTTGAGAGGTATTACATACCTTAAGATGGCATCCATCTTACTGATGTCAGTTAATCAGTGAAATCCACCGTCCAGAAGAAAACAGATGGACGGCTGGGTGAGTTTATGTGTAAGTGGTCCCTACCACAACACATGTGCTATACAATACTTCCTAATTATTTATTATATCACTTTATTATTATTATTATTTTTTTTTTATTTTCATCATATGCATTTATATATATATATATATATATATATATATATATATATATATATATACATTTATTATTATAATTATTATTATTTTGAACGTGTAGGGCAGCCCAGCTCAGAACGTCTTTTGATGGACGGTCCTGGGCACATCGTTTTTAGATGGACGTTTGGGCATTGTGCGGCCCACTGTGGCTTGATGGTGTGGCCCGCCAGCAGTGCAGGCCACCAGCTTTTTTTAGTTGGGCCCACCACATGTGCCCATTATACATGTAATTATCATATTAATGCCACATACACATGTATATGAATATCATATATTACATGCATCTGATGTATATTCCAGCCTTATATAACGTTGCATGCCTCTGATACCTATCTAAACGTTATAACTCATATGTACCTGATATAAATCTGAATATTATATTATCATGGGTTCCACATGGGTGTGGGGCCCACATGTAATACTTTACTACATGAAATGGAGGGGACTCCATACTATCGCAACGGTGAGCTGAGAATGGAAGGTTTGGATGAACTTCTCAGATCCGGCCCGTAGAAAACCTCTGATGGACGGCCTGTATGCAGTCCTCATGCATCACATTTGCATGGAAGGACGCATTCAACAGCGGTGCTGTATGCAATATAGTATATTATATTATGCTGTATCCACATGCACGTAAAGATGCATGCTTCTATATTTCAATACACTATTATATATATATATATATATATATATATATATATATATATTTCTTCTTTAAAGTAGGACGTCCAAGGCCTGGGAAAATGGACGGACGGCCTGGACAAGCTGCCTCATCAAGGTGGGACCATATATGTGGCCCACCAACTGTGGTACGGTGGAGTCCACCTGCTGACACTGTGCGCATGCCCACCTGCATTTGTGCAGGGCCTAAAACCAAGGCAGCCCATCTGTTTTGGGTGAGGCCCACCTGCATTTGGCAAGGCCCAGGTGTATTTGGTGTAGCCCACAGGCACTTCTTCCTTGCTTTGCAACATGTACAGCACCCTACCTATCGTGAAAACGGTCCCTGCTTCAGCCGTTTTGGAAATCATTCCCGGCTCTGATTTTCAGCTCAACCACGGCTCTTTTCCTGGCCGTTTCACACTCATGTCGATGCCCAAATGGTGGCATGGTGATTGCCACTTCTCTCAGCCAAAGAATGGTCCCATCAGGGCCGTTTTCATGTCGAAAAATGGCCGCTTCTCCGTTCGATTTTATTTTATTTTTTCCTGAGGTGTGCAGCAGCTCAACAAAGCCCGATTTTTAGGCTGTCCTAGAACTCAGTCTTAACAACTTCCTGATGCCATTTATACGTCACTGCTTGGCCTAAAAACAGAGCCATACTTGGGCCAGTTTCGGCCCCGAAACAGTGCCTGAACGCAGGCCACCATCGACACCAAAACAAGGCCTGTTCTTGGTCCGGCGTGTGGTTCTAGCTGCAGGGTGTTTTTCAGTTATGAACAAGGCTTTGTTTGGGGGTTTGTTTCAGGTGCGGGAGAGGCGTGGTGGAGCTTTAGTCCCAGTTTGTTTTAGAGTTCCTAGAGAAAGAAGTTTTACCTGGTGCAGTTAGGTCCGACCCGAACTTGGGTTGTCACGCACACAGCCACCACCCTCACCTTCTTCCTCTCTTTTCTCTCACTTTCCTTTCTCTTTCACCCCTCAAGTGGTGTGGCTGCAGACTTACACTGACTCGGCTCGGTCCGTTCTCACGGACTGAGTGGGGGCAGTGCGAGCCGAGCTCACCGTACGCTCAATTTTCTTCTCTGTTTCCTCCCTCTCTCAGTTTTCTCTCCTCTCTTTCTTTCATCCTTCCTTGGATGTGGATTTTGAGGGCACTAACATCTCCCTTTATAGGCAAGGAGATGGAGATCCAAAGGCTGGGATTGGTTCTGCCCATCCCCAATCGACGGCCGCCGGTGCCAGACGCCGCTTTCTATAAATGGAAAGCTCTGTTTCCACTTTTTATCTATGTCAGGGAGTGTATGGCTCGAGAGAGAGAATTCTCTTTGGCTGGCGGTGCACGTCAGTGATTCCTTGGGTAAACCGACGCCGCCTTGCCCTTCACGCCAGCAATCCGTCCGCCCTTTAAAGACCCAGCTGTGTTTGCTAAAAATGGACGGCTCAAAGCTATTTCCTTCGTTCCTCTGCAGAGGCCCTTATCCTAATATGGTTTTGTTGGGGTGGATCCCACCAACAAAATGAACGGTTTGGATTACCCAGAAACTGGCCATGGTGGTCCACTTTGAAGCTCAAAGATACTTATTTTTAAATCGTACGTTTGGCGGGAGATGTGCTTTAAGAAATTGGATTTGAGTTCGGTCAAACATTATTTGACCGCAGGGAGTTGTTCAATGTACATCGTGCATTAGAGCTTGGGTGTACGTGCACCTATCTTTGGGGCACATCACGGCTCCGGTGTCTGATCTGCTCCGATCAATTGTCTTGGGGTTCAATCTTAAAGGTCCTACCTAGGTTTGGGGTGGAGCCACGGCCCAGGTGGGCTGTATTATTACATTTGGGGACTTCCTTTGTCCTTATGGCGCGTTCCACTGGTCAGATGGGCACGATGTTTTCCCTCAACGGTGGATTCTCGTCGATCTAATGGTCGGATTGTTCTGAAATTGAATGTCAACGGCTAAAATGGGTCTACAGAACCATTTAACTAGATTTTAATTGTCAGATTATGAATTAAATGGTCTAATATATATTTATAACATTAAATAACATTTTTGGAATATTTCATATTTCATTTTAATTTATTATATATATATATTATCAATTATTCGTATTTAATTCTCATGGTTCTCTCTTTGGAGATGTTCTTCATGTTTTTTTTTTTTACGATAAATTATTTATTTGTTTTTAGATTTATATATATACAAATATATGTACATTTCTAATTTGTTCATGTGGATAACAGCCCAATTAGAGCCATTTATTTATTTATTCAGTCTTCTATAAGTATTTGATTTTAAGGATTAAATTATTCGGGCTTCTAAGTGGGCCAAAATGCATGGGATTTTAACATTTAGTTACCAATTTATTTAAATTAACGGTGGGATATGAGATATTGGCATTCTGACTATTAACACTAAGTAATGAGTTGTGACTTATCAAATGATGGCGAACAGTGTACGTTATTTATATCTTCATACAAATACGCTAACCTAGATTATAATAGTAACACTCGAGTACTGAAAATTACGGGATGTTACATTTTTCATCCAAAAGGATTTGAATCAGAAAAGGTTAGATGTTTGGTCCCTCCAAGACATCCAGCACCAAATTGAGAGACCATTCAGAACTGGTTTCTCAGCAATCAGGTGATATTCTTGGCATTCTAAAGGCATGCAGCCTCAAGAGGATAAGCTAGGATGTTCGTTTGAGGAACATTTTCATAAAAATTGAGTAATCTGGTAAATATACCCTGGGTTGTTGGAAACTTATATTAGGCGCATCCCCTATAACTGATGAAGAATTTGGATATACCCTAGCCCTATAAATGTGGGATCCACCTTAGGTGGTCTAAATAGTTCACATTTTGGCTTCATTGTGCATAGAACATCCCCACAATGTTCTATGTCTTCTACTACAAGTTTTATGGGTTTATATCGAAGAGCCATTGTTTTATGTTATGTTTGCAGCTTTTCAGCTTTTCATTATTTTATGTTCAATTGCCAGCAGTTACGCCATCCAGGCATTGCAATGCCCGGTAATTGAAATATCCAATGCATCTAGATGCCCCCAATTCAAATGATCCTGAAGTAATCTCACATAGTTTTGTTTCTTAAAATTCTAAAGACTTACCCTTATAATTGGTAAAATTGGAGAAGCTATATTGGTGGGTATTTTGAAAGTGGCTTATTTCCCAGGGTATTCATTATGTCAAAGCACAGTTCTAACGTACCTAAAAAAATGCTATGACTAGTATGATATTTTCATGTTTTAGGACTTGCACATTTGTGTAAGGACAATGGATTTTCAATCTTCTAGAGTTTATTAACTACTCCCAAGAGCAGTTGAAGTTGGCAAAACTAGCCCTTCTCTCCTTGTTTAGGTCTGTTCATGGCTCTAGAGGTGGATGGCCCGCTCATTTTTCAGTTTGTCCCACTCAATTTCCAGTTTGGCTCACTCAATTTTCAGTTTGTCCCACTCAATTTTCAGTTTGTCTCGCTCATTTCCATGTTTGCCCACTCAATTTCCAGTTTGACCCGCTGAAATTCTAGTTTTTCCCGCTCATTTCCATGTTTGCCCGCTCAATTTTCAGTTTTTCTTGTCTCGCTCATTTCCATGTTTGCCTCGCCAAATTTCTTTTAGCTCATTGAAATTCTAGTTTGTCCGCTCATTTCCATGTTTGCCCGCTCAATTTCCTATTTGTCCCGCTCAATTTCAGTTTGTCTTGCTCAATTTCAGTTTGGCCCGCTCAATTTCGGTGGAACGTTCAATTTCCAGTTTGGCCCGCTCAATTTCGAGTTTGTCCCGCTCAATTTTTAGTTTGGCCCGCTCAATTTCCAGTTTATCCCGCTCAATTTCCAATTTGGCCCGCTCAATTTTCCAGTTTGGCCCGCTCAAATTCTAGTTTGTCTCGCTCATTTTCCGGTTTGGCCCGCTCAATTTTCAGTTTATGTTTATCAATAGCCCTTGACGTTGAGTCAAAAATTGAAATACGAAAAGATTTCACATACACCAAAGTTGGTTTTTGCCTTATTTTAAAAACTTGTTTCTCCTTGTTTCAATTATTAGAGGAACAAAAAATGATCTCAAATGTTTGGGGTGTGAATGCCATTTGCGGGGTCGACTGGGTTTCCTCGCTCATTTCCTAGGTTGTCTCGTTTAATTTGTACGTTGCCTCGCTCAATTTCTAGCTTCCCTCACTCACGATCAATTCGCTTCACTTCACGGTCATTTCCATGCATTTCACGGTCAATCCCGGCGATTCCGTTTTGATTACAGTCATTTCCATGCATTTCATGGTCAATTCCCTTCACTTCACGGTCATTTCCATGCATTTCACGGGCAATCCCGGCGATTTCGTTTCATTTCACGGTCATTTCCATGCATTTCACGATCAATCCCGGCGATTCCGTTTCATTTCACGGTCATTTCCTTTCACTTCACGGTCATTTCCATGCATTTCACGGTCAATCCCAATGATTCTATTTCATTTCATGGTCATTTCCATGCATTTCACGGTCAATTCCCTTCACTTCACGGTCATTTCCATGCATTTCAAGGGCAATCCCGGCGATTCCGTTTCAATTCACGGTCATTTCCATGCATTTCACAGTCAATCCCGGTGATTACGTTTCATTTCACGGTCATTTCCATGCATTTCACAGTCATTTCCTTTCACTTCACGGTCATTTCCATGCATTTCACGGTCAATCCCAGCGATCCATTTCATTTCACGGTCATTTCCATGCATTTCACGGTCATTTCATGGTCACTTCCATACATTTCATGGTCATTTCCATGCATTTCATGGTTATTTTCCTTCATTTCATGGTCATTTCCATGCATTTCACGGTCATTTCCATGCATTTTCTGGCAATTCCCGAGACCTCAACCCAAGCCCAACTCAAGTTTTATCGAGTTGCTATTTGTATGGCCCAACCCCAAGACCAAACCTGATAAATCCTAACCAAGCCCAACCCAATGTTGGGTCGGTCACAAGTTGGTCGGGTTGAGCCCGCCCAACTTTCAACCCTAAAATTATATATGGTACGTCAAGTAACTAATTTTGCTTTAGAAAATATTCTTTTTATATGAATAAAGAAAGAAATGAAAAAAAAGAGAATTTTTTTTAATATGCTTATATTTACATATTTATATAAATATGTGTTAGAAAAAATGTAGGTAGAATAAAATTCTCCATGTAAAAAAAAAAAAAAAAAAAAAAAAAGAGAGAAAAGAGAGAAAAGAAAAGAAAAGAAAAAAGAAAGTGCATTACGGTTTTAGCTATGGTTATAATCCGTAAGCATAGATCGGGGGATGGAATCGCGGATTTTGCGATTAATCGCCGATAGGGACAGCGACTTGCGGTGGAATCATGGGATCCATGATTGATCGCCAAGCTACTGTTATGGCTACGGATTATAACCGTAGCTATATCCGTATCCCCGTCCATACGCCATTACCATTCTGCTTGAATGTCTACCGTTGAAACCCTTTTAGGGGCCACACAAGTTTTGGATCATTATGAAATTTGTTTTTTCTCTTCATCCAGGTCTTTGTGACCTTATGAATAGATTGGATGGAAAATAAATGTTATGGTGGGCCCTACAAAAGTTTCAACGATGAAAATCAATTTTCCGCTGCTCCGTGTGGTGTGGCCCAGTTGATCTTTGGATATGATTTTATTTTTGTTGATAATGCTCCGAAATGATCTCGAAATATGGATGAACGTTGTGGATATAATAAATACATAGCTGTGGGCCATGTAACTTTGATCTCTTTTAAGCCGTTCGTAGAACTCTCAGTTGAAGGAGCGTCAGCGCTCATCTTCGCAGTGCAAAAGGAGGGGTAGTTTCGTCTTCAAAGTCGCTGTCCGCACGTGCTAGTCTAAGTTGGTCACTTAAGTTTGTATTCCTTCATAAAAACCGCTAGGTAAAAGGTTTTGTTTACAGTGGTCATTTTCTCCGGTTTCATCGACCCTTTTTTAATCTTTGAAAACAGTAGTGGCTTGACGTTACACGATGAGGCACGCTCACTTATACGCACCTGCGCATGTGTGCATTTTTTCACACGTGTCATGGACCTCTAATCCGAACGGTCCATGTGATGCAGCATCCCGTGAAACCGTCAGCGACTAATTTTCTCCGTGATTTAAAACTCTGGTGGGCCATAGAAAAGAGAGATACAAATCAAAGTAGGAAAATGTTTTCTTTTGTTATGGCCCACCAATGTTTTAGATCAAAGTAACAGTTGGGTCATAGGAGTTTCATGGGGTTCAGCATCACGTGGACCGTTCAGATTTTGGACTCAAGTCACGCGTGATGAGTTCTCAAAAAGTTCTCAAGAGAACTCTTGCCAACCTGTCCGCAGCTGAGTAATCGGCGGGAAGGGATTGAGTGCTGAGTGATGCTTAAAATATGTGGGATCCACTGTGGTGTATGTATTTGATCGACACCGGTCATCCATTTTAATACTTAATTTTTAAGTCCTGAACTTGAAAATTAGCTATATCCAAAGATCGAGTGGACCACACCATAGGAAATAGTGTGAATTGAGTGTACACCGTTGAAAATTTCTGGGGGCCCACAGAAGTTATGGATTGAGCTGATTTTTTTCCCCCTCATTCAGGTATTCGTGATCTTATGAACAAGTTGGATGACAAATAAAGATCGCTATGGGTGCTAGAGAGGTTTCAACCGTCCAAATCAGTACTTCCACTGTTTCTTGTGATACGGTCCACTTGAGCTTTGGGTATACATTTATAGTGGGCCCAACTAAATTTATTTAGTGTAATAAAAGTACACCAGCAACTGGGTACATAATCTGATTGCATTACTGGTAACATGGTAGTGGGTGTTACCCCTGCCATGGGCCCACCTTGATGATGTGTTATATATCCACTCTGCCCAACCGTTTCTCCATTGGAGATTTTAGGCCCACCTTATTTGTGTTGCCGAGTTTTTCACTGAGGAAGTTTATTCTCAATGTTTAAATTGAGTTATTACTCCATATTATGGATATTTTGAATTCGTGGGCCCACTTTTATAACTCACTTGATGATTGTTTTAGCTTAATAATTATCTCAGATATTCATCTTGATGGGCTTAAGAAAATAACATATTTGATCCCATATTTTTTTTATATGATTATAACATTTTATAACAATTCCTTAATCTAAGTTCTGCTTGATGTGAATATACAACTTTTTACTTGTAAGTAACTTACAGGTTATCCAAACAGAAAAACTAACTTACTTGTAAGTGACTTACAACTTACATCCAAACAGGTTACCTATGAGTAACTTTCACTTGTAAGTGACTTACAGGTAAGTTACTTACAACTTAAAAGAACTTACAGGCATCCTAACAGGCCCTTAGCGTACTGCGTAAACTTTGTAGAATTCACCATGATCTATGTATTTTATCCACTTCGTCCATCTATTTTATTAGATAATTTTATAACTTGTATCCAAAATTGAAGGATATACAAATCTCAAATGCACCACACCACATGAAACAGTGTGAATTGAACTTATACCGTTGCATAATTCTTGAGTGTCACAGAATTTTTGTATTAATCTTATATTTGTTTTTTTCCTTCATCCATGTCTTTGTGGTATTATTAACAACTTGGATGACAAATGGACATCACTGTAAGGCCTAGGAAGGTTTCAACGGTGGAAATCATTATTCCCACTGTTTCCTGTGGTATGATCCACTTGAGAGTTGGATATGCTTAAACTTTGGGCTCAACGCTTTCAATGAGCTGAAAAAACGTATGGACGGTGTGGACAAACCATTTATTTTCAAGGTGGGCCCCACAGAGTTTACTCAGTACGATAAGAGCGTACTGAGTTACCGATTCCGAGGATAGTGGGAGGAGTGGAGGGAGGCGCGCAAGATTGCAGCGGGCCGACACCGGATGAGGATAGTGGGAGGAGTGGAGGGAGGCGCGCAAGATTGCAGCGGGCATTCGGGTATTTTTAGAGGAACTTGACTCAGGACGTGCTTGACGTGCTCGGGTTTTTAGTTTGTACATGTGGGGCCCAGGATCCAGTACTTCTAACAATTGCTTGCGTCCCGGAAGCTGGGTGGGGCCCACTGTTGTTTGTGAGAAATCCACCCCATCCATCCGTTCTGCCAGGCCACGCAAGGACATGGGCCAAAAATAAGCAGATCCGAAACTCAAGGTCATGTGTGGTACCCACGGAAAGAGGCCGGATCCACTACCAAGAGAGATAGGTTAAGCCTCGCCGGCCATGTGTGGGACACACCGTGATGTGTGGGTGACATCCAGTCCCTCTATCATATACGTCCCCTCATGTTCTCCTCAGCATCCAAAAACCAGGCTGATAGAAAAGTTAGATGGGTCACGGCATGTAAAATCATGCCTAAGACCTCCAAACTTGTGTGGTGTGGCCCACCTGAGTTTGGAATGGCCTAATTTTGAGTAGGTTCATTCATCCTGGCACGGGAACATATCTGAATAGATTGGATGGCACATGCAGAACACAGTGGGGCCCACACACAATTTGAAGGTTTTAATGGCAGGTCACCCTATCCCAGCTGTTCTCAACGGTGTGGCCCAACTCAATTTTGGATTTGGCCTGACTTTTGGCCGCCAAGGAGAAGATGAGGGGCCTCACGGATTGAATGTCTTGCACGCACCACGGTGGGTCCCACACATCTCATTGTTGGTTTAATTTAACTTTCAAAGCTTTTGGTAATGTATTGTCTTTCAGGGAAGCTTTTGAGGTACGGGCCATCCATGGTGAGGCCCAACAGATAAATGGTCTAGATTGCTTAACCATGAGCCCTACCAGTTATCCGGAATGTTGATCTGATATGTTATTACATGGTTGGATGATTTGGATCGTTAATCTGTTGGGTCCCAGGGAAAAGGTCCTAGCCGTCCGCTGCTTAGGCATGCTCGTAGTCACCGATTATCATCATACCCAGCAGACTATAGATTATGTTGGCTTTGAAATGATGGATTGGCTAGAGGTTTAAAAATCAACCTGGAACCAGCCATGGCCCACGGAAGAGGCTGCATGAGCACTGCTGACACACCATTTGCAGGTCCTTCATTGATCGGCCAGGATTATCTCCCCGGTGGCACTCCAAACTCATCAAGATCGGGTAGCACTCCAAAATCCTAAACTCGTGTGCAATGGGATCCAAGCCCAATCCCAATTTTCAAACAGGTGCAGGAAAAAAGGACCCAAACCCGCCTCACCAAGGACCACATAAGTCCTCCTCCATGAATGGGAACCGATAATGTGGACTTGATTCCACTAGAAAATTAGACTGGCTAATCGGTGCATTTCAGTGAGTTGGCTCATAATCCATACCATTCATCGCATAGGGCAACCCCAGTATCAGACATAGCTCAACAATTTGGATTCTTCTTTTCTTGTTTGAATCATCAACTTGCAATTTACCAACCACCAGCGGTGAGGATCTTCTAACCGGATTCAGCGTATACATTAGATGGAAAGGATCCATCATGGGTGGGCCCTGATGAACTGTGCCAATCACCCTTTCACTTGCTTCTTGCAGCACACCTTAGTGCGTGTTACCCTTACCACGTGGGGCCCACCTTGGTTAACGTGTTGTATATCCACGCCGCCCATCCGTCTGTTCAGCTCATTTTAGGACCTTCTCCCACAAATTAAGAAAATCCAAATCTCCAGTGGACCACAGCACTGGAAAAAGTGATGAATGACCATTAAAAGCTTTCTGTAGCCTACAAAAGTTTTGGATCAAGTTGATCTTTATATTTTCCCTTCATCCAGGTCTGGTTGACCTTATCAACGGGTTGGATGGTAAATAAACATTATGGATCTGCTTACAGTGGGCCCTTGGAAGTTTTTAATGGTGAGCATTCAATCACCACCGTTTCAACAACTGATCACCTACAACCTGCTGCAAGCTCCCTTCCCTGCCAACGTGTCAGATGTGTAGACCCCGAACTGAACATCTCCTGTTCTCAAAATCAGGCTAATCCACCGATGAGGTGAGCCAAGCCAGTAAGCTGACACAAGACTGTCAGTTGTCCACTGATCTTGACGTTGCCGGCAGCCCAATGAGTGGACCTACCTGATTTTTGCACCAGGTGATCTTCATGGTCCGGCCAGCCCATCATTCAAATGGGCCAGATGTCCTACACAAGTGAAATTTTGGTGGGAGAAATAGGACTGCAAGTTAAGCATCCAACTGGCCGTTGGTGATCAGTTCTCATTTCACAACAGCAGAATTTGAAGTAGACAAATTAGACAAATTCCCATCAAGAATAGAAATTAGAAATCTCCCATAAATTTTTCTTTTTTTAAAAATGCAAACATTCCTAGAAATTTGCATCAGCAAAACTGACATAAGAAGACAGGGAAGGAAAAGCGCCATGGCCTTCTTGCAGAAAAGAACTGAAATTTTACAAGATTTTGCCAATGGGTTTCAATTCCTTTGGTACGCGGTCGAAATTCCCCAAGTTTATGTCCCTCTGCAGCATCGGCCGCTTGCCAATATTCTGAAGGATGCCTTCTGCTAGGTGCTCCTTTGTTGGTGTCAGCATTACATAGTTTGGATCAGCCCTTTGATAGCTGCAGTTGTTTTTCAAGGGGTTAGTAAAATGGGAAATGATAGAAAACTAGATAGTAGTCTTAACACTTGAAAAGATATGTGGAAATGCTAAGGTGACTTGGGGTCCCCATTGCATGGGTTTATGGCATCAGGGCTGTTTGATTTTTGCGGGGGCCACAAGGGGTGTATAGGCTGTGATTTTTAGTCTATGTGGCCCACAGGTATGATGTGTACCGCAAAATGATACAGTAGAACCGGTTGAACAAGAAGAAGGTAGAGCACCAACCACTGTATGCCATGTGGCATATTAAAAACACTTTTCAGAGAGAAATAATGAAGAAATTTTTGATAAGTTCTTTTAGATGACACATGGCATACACTGATTGGTGATTACCTTATTATGGCTCAACCAGCTCTACTGTATAATTTCCCGAGTGGGAAAACATCATCTTATAGCATGGATGTGATGTAAAAGTAAATAGAGTTCAAAGCATGGATTTAAGACAGCGAATAGGCCGACTCGTCCGATCTTGGGTTGAGTTGCAACTCACTGGAATTGGGGGTGAATTGGCCCGAGTCGGCCTACTTAGGAGTGACTAGTATCGCTTGGCCCATTCTGAATGGCAGTGACAAATTGTGGCTCAACAGACGATCTTAACTATCAAGTCAGTGGCGATATGGACAGATTAAGTAGATAGGTTGACAAGTCCAAATTGAACAAATTGAACAATTGAACAAAAATCCATTAATTGGAGATTAGGATGTTTAATCTGATTTTGGGGATATCTCCTGTCTGCAGTGAGGCCCACAATGGAAGGGTTTGGATTGATATAAATGCTTGCTGTGTTAATATGGCCGTGCACCAACATTTAGAGGGCCCTCTACCAAACCAATAATGCATTTCTCCAATTAAGGTATGAGCTCGACTTCGACAACATAGACTGTAAGCATGACCAGGTGAGCATACAGCTTGCCTAGAAAGAATAAGGGTAATGATCCCATGTAGCCAACACTACGGGAGGTTCCAATAGTGTCGAGCAGAGGGGGCCCCACATCCAGACTGTCCCATTGGTTGTGCCTATAGTCGCGTGAAGTATGAAGTGATAACAGATTTGGGTGCGAGAGCAGGGAAGTGTCTAATTTAAAATGTTAGCAAGTATAAAACGGCTAGGAAGCAGGAGCAGGAGCACTGTTATGAGGCATGATTGGAATCAAGAGCAGCACCTTGAAAGAAGGATCAAGCAACTAACTTGCACCCCCTAGGTTAGACCCAGAGCCTACGATCAGCCATAGGTGAGACACACCTAAGCTGTGTTGTCAAAATCCTACAAGTCAAGATTTCCGATATATGATTTTAGTTGAATCTTAAGCAAAACGATTTGAATCCCACCTTGAATCCCTTTTTTATATGAATCCTACAACTCTATGATTTGAATCCTACGATTTACGATTCAAATACCGATTTACAATTCAAATTATACTTATTTTCTTCCATTTTAAGCTTCACTTGGCTTTCATTTTATGTTTTAAATTTGGGGCGGGGGGTTTAAGGGTTTTAAGAATCGTTTAGAAAAGGGTAAATTATTTTATTTGTTCTTTATAAGAGATTAAATGATATATATTCTCTTCAATGTTAACTCACGGAGCTTTTTTTTGTGATTTCTTACTTCTCAGCTGGTCGAAACACCAAAATGATGTATGACTTATTTGGAATGACTTTATGAATGGTTACAATCTGTGGACTTATATGTATTGTCAAGTGATGTCTAGAAATCAAAATATCTATTTTCATCAGTCTACAGTATCAAATGCCACTTTTCCAACATGAACTGTAACATGAACAAAAATTACTAAAGGATCCTTGTATGATTTTTAAAGGAAATTTATTGAAAGACAAAAAATGAAGGAAAGATAAGAATCTTTTAATAGTGTTACGACATGGTGTTGCTCGGTACATATTAATGGCAAAGGGATGATTGATGAGTTTTATTTATTTATTTTTCTAATTTATTTATGATTTTCATATTTTTTTAATTTTTTAAGAAAATTTCAAAACATAATAATAATAATAATCTTACAATTTATGCTTCAACCCCGATTACGCTTTGGAAAATGATAACGGTTTTCACAACATTGCACCTAAGGAACAATGCAGAGGGGAGGATGACCGTAGGTGACTGTTTGGGGTCCACCATGATGTTTATAAGCCGACCCATTCATTGTGTGTGCCCCCACTTGGATCATGGGACAACAAAAAATCAGGCCATTCCAAAACTCAGGTGGGCAGCACCGTGTTGATTTTAGAGTTTTCGGCATGAATTGACACTGTTCCATGTGAGTGGCCCACCTGAGTTGTATCCAGCTGATTTTTGGGGCGTCCCAATTTCATGATGGCCTGCATCGATGCATGGTTTGGATGCCCCCCACACCAACTCAAGCGTACAGTACACTCCACACTGGGATCATTGGCCTAAAAAGGTAAAAACAATAAAAGACATGGCGAGCATAAGAAATAAACAAACAAGCATATAGACTGAACCTG